>NC_091454.1:226160852-226398352 GCF_027789765.1 Dendropsophus ebraccatus
TATATGTGCGAGTTTTTTTTTTTTTAAACCTGGGTGAGGGCCAAATAAAATACTACAACCATTTCTATCACACCAGAACTAGGCCAAGCCTGGCACAAATTGTATATTTGTGGAATTTTACGTATGCCAGACACCAATACGTGTGAGGTTTTTTTTTTTTTTTTTTTTTTTTATTTACTATCTAACCATTGTAGAAACAAAGTTACCCTCCTTTAAGGTTTAAGGCAGCAGTCAGCAGAATAATGAATAATGCCGCCAGATTCTCCAGGTCTCAATCGATCGTTTTTGGGATCGGCTGGAGAAACAAGACCCGTTCATGGAGGCCATATCTCACATCTTACAGGTCACAGAGCGTCTTGGTGCCAGATGCTGAAGGACACCATCAGAGGACTTGTGGAGTCTGTGCCTGGATGGGTGAGAACTGACAGGAGGGAGCCCCCACACAGTAGTAGGCAGAGGGTTCTAGAATTATGTCTGATACGATTTATACACAATGATGATCTTACGAACACAAATTCAAGATTAATCTCAGATCACCAGGAGTTATACATTAAAAGTTTTGTAATAAGATTCTTAAACTTGGATAAATAAATAAGAAAAAGATAAAAACAATGAACACATTTTTTCCATATAAATAACCTCAGAGATATATGAGCGATGTGTATGCAATAGTGTAGCCCACATTACTCACATCAGATAGCTGCTTAGTCTCAGCATTCATCTTCATGTTCCTGTTCCTTGGCTTTTCCTTCGTTCTAAGTCCAGAGGTGACGGGTGACAATGTTACACAGCAGCAGCGGAGTCAGCTTCTATGACCACCAGACCCCTGAATGTGAGACATTACCTGCCGATATTTATCTACAAGATGAAGACAAGGGAGCAGGTAGAAGAACTCCCCGGAGATATCTCTGCTCCTGTCTGATGAGTCTCCGGAGTCTATGGAGGGATAAAGAAAAATATAAATTCAAGTCAATTATAAAAAGAAACAAACAAACAAACAAACAAATTATTTTGAAGACGTAAAAGTTAAAGGGTTATCCAGATAAAAAAAAAGAAAAATGTCCTTTCTCAAGCAACAACTTAAAAAAACCAATATGTTTCTGAAATGCAATGGTAGTTGTGCAGAGATGATAGTGAGGGGTATTGAATAGGGACTTTTCATAATATAGAAGACAGATGATCAGCAGTTCATTTCCTTTCTAAGATATTGGACAGAGTTGAGGTCAAAGTTCTGTGCAGCCAGAGCTGTTATGCTGTATACCAAGCCCTATGTCTCTTTGCTTACTGTCCCCCCACTCGTTATGCAGAGCGTGCAGCATCTGGTCTAGAGGAGTCCCTTTATTCCTTCCTCATTTGCTAAACTAAGAGTGCTACAAACCACACAGCAATGACTGAGCTTGGGGAAATCAGTGACAAAAATCCAATGAAGTACTCACTCAAGAGTCTCCATTGATAAAGTGTCCCTCAAAAATTTAAGATCACTACACCCTGCCTTCAAAGAAAGGAGTTAGGTAACTTTAATTAGAGATGCATACTTTTCAATTTTGGCGTAAGACGAAAACCCAAAAATCCATCAAAACCAGTACCAGAAAGGTCTACTTAACACCATTTGAGCAATGCACCCCCCCCCCCTTATGCCGCACGCCGGTGGAGCTGTGCCTGCCCCATTTTTTCTGGCCCTGCATCACAGTGAAACCACAGGTGCCAGGTTGGCAGCAAAGTGCAGGTGGTCGTGAGCAACATGCTCATGCAGAGTCCGGCCATCTATGGGGAGGCCTGAGGAGGATAAGGAGCCTGGGCGTCAGCCAGTGCATCAAGGATGAGAGAAGGATGAGCTCAGACGTTTACCAGTCCTTATGAGGTGGCCCATGGAGGAAAAGGATATGCAACCATGTCCCTTTCCACTACCGCTCAGCTACTGGGAAGCTATTGAGTTATGCTGGGATAAGGAGCCACTTTGATGCACTCCACCACCATACTTCTGGGAGGCCATATCAGGCAAATTCAAGTGAGTGACTGAAGTGTAGAATTCCCATAGAGAAGCCATAAAGCTGTGTGATGCAGCAGTCCCAGAGAGGATGTCAGAGGAATGTGCCCGAGTGGAATATCGAGACGTTTATTAAACCCAGACCCAGGAAGAAAACTGTGTAGGTGTTCAACAAACCTATAGGGTATGGCTTTGTAAAGACCAATTACATGGCCAAGTACAGAAACCTGTTGTGGAGTACATTTCCATGTGAGGGCCATGGGAATGGTGGGCTGTTGCCATAACCTGACTAAGTGTTTTGCCACCTTCTTCCTTTACATCCACAGGTGTCTGACAGTGAGAGGATGCCCAGATGTCTTATGGGCCAAAGGTTGAGTTTATCTCTTGGCCCTACATCTCTATCTCTTGGCTGTTTGTGTTGTCTATGTATGTCCAGTTGGGCAAATTATTTAAGTTGTGCCATGTAACATTTAAGAAATATACCTGGTCATTACATAATCTATGTGGCAGGAAAACTATTGTTATCTTGTGTGGGGGTAGTTTTGTTGGAGTTTAGTTGTGTTAAAACACGCTAGTATACTACCACAGTGATTGCTACTGCCATCTGTTATAAAGGATGATGTTTGGTGACTGTGAGTAGACCCTAATGGACACTTAAGGGCACTAGACAGATTTACAGTGTGTCACGGCCGCGGTGGCGTCCCGTGTTCCGGGCCGCCGCCGCGACCTCCTCCTGCTCCATGCAGCCGCCGGGGTCCTTGTGCAGGGACCCGGCGCTGCTGCTAGTTCGGCCCCTGGGGGCACCTCACCTCTCCTCCGCTCCTGTCTCCGTCTGTGCCGTCCGGCGCGCGCGTCCCCGCCTCCTAGGGCGCGCGCGCGCCGGCTGTCTCAGGTTTAAAGGGCCAGTCCGCCCTTAATTTACTAGTTGCACCAATCACTCCCTATAAGTTCCAGCCCTGCCCCACTACAGGTGTTGGAGCCTCTACATGCTTCCCATAGCGTTTGGCCCAGCCCCCCGTTGTTCCTGTTTCCTATCCGCTACCTGGTCCCAAGTCCTTGTTCCTGATTGCTATCCGCTACCTGGTCCCAAGTCCTTGTTCCTGGTTCCTGCTCCCCTGTCACTTCATTGCTCCTGTGTTCAGCCTGTCACCTGCGGTTACGCCTGCAGACCTCTGCCAGGACCATCTCCTGCCTACTGCTCCTGCCATGCCTCGCCTGCCGTCACTAGCAACCAAGCCAGGGGTAGCGACCTGGGGGTCGCCTGCCGCAGCAAGTCCATCCCGCCTTGCGGCGGGCTCTGGTGAAAACCAGCGGCCCCTTAGACTCCGCTCCCTGGTGAGGTTAGTGCCATCGCTGGTGACGGTCCAGTGGATCCACTACTCCAGGCGTTACACAGTGCCAGAAGTCTTATGTTATTTCCTCACTCTTTTGTTGACAGGTGTATATAGAATAACTGCTATGAAGGCACTGTGTCAAGTGACTCTTAAAGTTAAAGGGGTACACCGTACAATAATGAAGGGTGATTACAAGCGCTGTTTACAAGTGCCTTATCAATTACTTTGAATGTTTCCCATTGGGAAAAGACCATCCCACTTAACAATTTTTGTTTCTATTTATTGTGATATTGATGCTTATTGCACTTTATTTGTGAATATTCACCTGTGCTGCTGTTAAATTACATACAAAGTACATCTGTTACCCATTGTACTTGATATTTGAGTAATGCCTCCCTGTTGGCTAATCTCTACTGCACCTCACCGCACAAATAAGTATCCCTATGATTTGACTGGTGACTCAATGGTTTAACTTCACCAAGGAGAGCTGTGGACAGTGGTGGTTCAATTGCTTACAATATCTCATTCTATGTCCACCAATGTCCACAGCTCTCCTGGGTGGAGATAAATCTGTCAGTCAGAATACCTCAGGTGACATGTTGTAAAACTGTTTATGGCAGCATAATAAGTGTAATTGTCAATGACATTGATTCTGACGCAAAACACAGATTTAGAACAGGCCACTTGACGTAACTGACTCACTAGCTTGAACTTCACACAGGAGAGCTGTGGAAAGTGTGTACTAACACACAAAGTGACAGGAAAGGGAACAGTTACACAGCCTCTCTAACACTGCCTCTCTAACCTCCTTGAACCAGCGCTTTGGCTGTACTGTAATATGCGGTCGCCATTTTGGGAAAACTTCATCATGAATTTTTGAAACATTCAAAAACCAGGATGAGAATAGATGAATTTTTAGTAGATTTATTCATTTTCAAATAAGTTTACATTTTTTTTTATGTCTTTAAAAGGCATATTTGATGTCACCAGAATAAGACCCCATATGGGTGAAAAAAATAAAGAGCAAAACAAAGGAAAAATAAAAGTGCATATTGGTTCAGTCAGCAAGGGGTTAATGATAATTTATTTCTTCATATAGCACAATTATATTCCACAGCACTGTGCAGAGACTGTCACTCCAATAGTCACAATTGTACAAGTTGGGCTCACAATTTAGGTTTCAAAGGAATTTTAATTAATTTTTTCACATTTGGTTGAACTTGCGGCAAACTTAATACAAATTCAAAGGTTTGGGGATTTCAGTCGATTTTTTTTAACGCTGCAGAATCTTTTGGCACTATAAAAATAAATATTATTATTTTTATTATTTATTTATTTTTTTATTTTTTTATTCATGGTGCAATGTGCTACTATTAGCCTTGTACAAAGCTATAAATTTACTTTTATCCAAAATGCTTTATACTGTAATTCCGCTGCTACCAGCACTCAAGCCACTACTATTACCTCTACTATTGCTACTAGCATCATCTAAAATCCCTACAATAAGAAATGTCCCAAAATGTTTTGTAACCATAGAAAACAGTAGCTTTTACGTATCCGTAGTATTTTTAACATGAACTCTAAATGCCAAAAATGAATAAATAAAAAAGAAATTAGTAAATAGATAACATTTATAATAACAAATAATATTAAGTTAAATATTTATTAACAATAATAATAATAATAATAATAATAATAATAATAATAATAATAACAACAACAACAGTTATTATTATTAATATTGTTTATTTATTTATTTATTTATTTATTTATTGTTTCTAAAGCTTTTCTAATATCTTTATTTCTAAGACTATATATCACAGGATTGATCAAAGGGGTAAATACAGTGTATAGCAGTGAGAGGACTTTACTGATATTTAAGATCTTCCCTTTCATTGGAAACACATACACACAGAAGAGAGCGCAGTAGAATATACAGACCACGATGAGGTGGGAGCCGCAGGTGGAGAAGGTTTTCTGTCTACCGCTTCTGGATGGGATCCTTAAGATTGTAGTAATAATCTTGATATAAGATATTATTATAATTATACATGGAGTAAGAACTACAGGTACAGCCATTACATAGATATCTAATGTAACTATGAAAGTATCAGAACAGGAAATATCTAGCAAAGGCATGAGATCACAGAAAAAGTGATCAATGATATTTGGTCCACAGAAAGTTAGACTGGATGCAGTTAAGGTGTCACTCAATGTAACAGAACAGCCGACCAACCAACAGAAGATGGTCAACTTCACACAATGGGTCCTGGTCATGATGGAGGTATAATGGAGCGGATTACAGATGGCCACATATCTGTCATAGGACATCACCGTGAGGAAGAAACATTGAACTGCTTCAAAGGCACTGAAGAAATAAAGCTGAGCGATGCAAGCCATATGAGTAATGGCCGCCCCATTATTCAGTAGGATGTGGAGCATGTTGGGAGCAATGTTGGTGGATAACAAGATGTCACTGATGGAGAGTTGTGAGATGAAGAAGTACATTGGGGTGTGGAGGATCTTGCTGGTGGACACCAGGGTGATGATCAAGAGGTTCCCACATATTGTTACATTGTAAACCACAATGAGAAGACTGAACAAGACATTTCTCTGATTTCGGCTGCCTTGGAATCCTAAGAGAAAGAATTCTGTGTTCATCATACTCAAGTTCTTTCCCTATAAAAACAAAAAATTAAATGAATTTAAAATAAAAAGTAAAGTTATCTACAAATAATCAAAATAGGATTTAAGGTACTGGTAGTTAGTGTCTTTAACCCCTTAAGGACCGGGCCTAAAATGGCCTTAAGAACTGAGGGAAATTTTATGAATATGACCAGTGTAAATTTTTTCATTAATAACATCGGGATGCTTTTACCTATCCGGCTGATTCTGAGGTTGTTTTCTCGTGACATATGTTAGTTTACATTTCTGGTAAATTGAAGTCGATACGAATCATTATGAAAAAAAAAACAAAATAACGTGAAACATTTGTGAAAAATTGCATTTTTCAAACTTTTCTGCTTATACAGAAAATGGTTATGCCACATAAATTATTTATTAAATAGCATTAGCAACATGTCTACTTTATGTTGGCAGCATTTATTAAACTATCTTTTTTTTTTTTTTTTAGACAATAGGAAGCTTAAAATATTAACAGCAATTTTCCAAATTTTCAGTAAAATTTCAAAATAAGATTTTTTTAGGGACCTGTTCAGGTTTAAAGTGTATTTGAGGGGACTGCATGTTAGAAAGCCCCACAAAGCTCCTCATTTCCGAAACTGCACCCCCTAAACTCTGCAAAATCACATCCAGAAAGGTTTTTAACCCTTTAGTTGAGTCACAGAAATAAAAGCTAAGTGTGTAAGAAATTTTAAAATTTAGATTTTTTTTGGGCAGAGATTTTATTGTAATCCAATATCTTTAATAATTATAAATTTATTATGAAAGAAATTTTTTTTAAACAAACAAACAAAAACACTCTTTTTACCCCAAAGCAACTGATCAGTGTATAATATGCACTGATCAGCCGCTAGAGGGCAGTAGAGCGAAGCTGGCGAAGATTGCCGAAGATAGACGACGGGAGCCAACAGGGGCCGAAGTTAGATGACGGGGAGAAGAAGACGCTGTGGGACCGCCAGATCTTCGCTCGGGACGCCAGGATGAGATGAGTTTAGTGCACCTACACTATACACACCTGTTCTGCATCCCTCAGCTAGGTGCAGAACCAGGTAAAAGTTTATTTTATACACTTTAATCACTGTGATGGGCCGGCCGGTACTGGCAGGCCAATCACTGCGATCGTGGGGGTGGCACCGTTGCCACCCCCTTACAGGACACTAATGGCAATTGGTGCTGTCTCGGGCGGTTTAATGTGTCCATCAATTTCATGACTGCCTTTCTCTGAGCGTTCAGATGGCCTGGGATACACAGGATTTCCTGTTTTCTGACTGTTTCCAGATCTTTTAACCCCTTAGTGACCGCCGATACGGCTTTCTACGGCGGTCACTAATGGTCCTTATTCTGCTGCCATCAGCTTTTTACGGCGATGGCAGAGAATAAGGCTGCGGGGCCGGGACGGCCCCCACCCCATCCCCCCGGCTACCGGAGGTAGCCGGGGCCCCCACCCCTTACCGACGATCGCCGCTATTAACGTTATAGCGGCGGCCGTCGGTAAAGGGGATTACCGGTGCTGCCGCCGCCTTTCATCTCCCCCCGCCGTGAATCTACGGCGGGGGGAGATGAAATAAGTGTATATCAGACCCCAGATCAGACCCCCCTAGTGCCCCGATAACTAACCCCCCTCCCCCGGCGGCCATCATTTCCAAGATGGCCGCCGCCATCGCTGTGAACCGACTAACGTCGGTTCACAGCGATGAAAAAGTTAAAATGAATGAAAGCCCCATGCTCTCCGCCACCGGAGGTAGCGGAGAGCATGGGGCAGTCATCGGGGACCCCCCTGTTTGGTCCCGGTACAAGCGATCAGCGGTATATACTATATACCGCTAATCGCTTGTACCATGTGCTCCCGGCACTTTTTATCCCCTGTCACCATGAATGATTGGTGGCAGGGGATAAAAAGTGATGTCCCCCCACCCCCCAAGTCGCCCCCCACCCCCCCTGTCACCCCCATCCCCCAGTCACCCCCCCTTCCCCATATACTCACCGGATCCACGGAGCTCCTTCCTCCTCGACGTCCTGGCTGGTTATGAAGTGCGCATGCGCTTCACAACCAGCCAACTCTGAAAATTTAAAGTGACAGAGACCAATTTGGTCTCTGTCACTGAACTATGATTACTGTGATAGAAAATATCACAGTAATCATAGTAATACAGTGAAAATGAATATGTAAAGTACAAAAAGTGACAAACATACAAAAAAATAAAACACACTTTTTATTATAGTAATAATTGCAGTTTACTCCCAAATTACCCCTAACCCCTCCCCAGATTACCCGTAACCACCGCACATTGCCCGTAACCATCGCACGTTGCCCGTAACCACCGCACGTTGCCCGTAACCACCGCACGTTGTCCGTAACCACCGCACGTTGCCCGTAACCACCGCACGTTGCCCGTAACCACCGTACGTTGCCCGTAACCACCGCAAATTGCCAATGACCCCCTCCAGATTGCCCGTAACCACCCCAAATTACATGTACCCACCCCAGATTACCTATAAGCACTTCAGTTTATCAGTAACAATCCCAGATTGTCTGTAACCCCTCCAGGTTGCACATAACCGCCCAGGTTCCCCGTAATCATGCCAGATTACATGTAACCCCCCCCCCAGATTGCACGTAACCACCGCGCGTTGCCTCTGACCACGCCACTATGCCTCTGCCCACGCCACAATGCCTCTGACCACGCCACGATGCCTCTGACCACGTCACGATGCCTCTGACCACCGCACGTCGCCTCTGACCACCACACGTCGCCTCTGACCACCACACGTCGCCTCTGACCACCACACGTCGCCTCTGACCACCCCAAATTGCCAATGACCCCCTCCAGATTGCGGTGCCCATGTCAGATTACAGGTACCCACCCCAGATTGAGTATAAGAACTTCAGTTTATCCGTAACCACCCCACATTGCCCGTAAACACCCCACGTTGCCCGTAACCACCCCAGATTGTCAGTAAGCACTGCAGGTTGCGCGTAACCACCCCACGTTGCCCGTATCCAACTCAGATTGTCTGTAAGCACTGCAGGTTGCCCGTAACCAGCCCACGTTGCCTGTAACCACCCCAGATTGTCTGTAAGCATTGCAGGTTGCCCGTAACCACCCCACGTTGCCCGTATCCACCCCAGATTGTCTGTAAGCACTGCAGGTTGCCCGTAACCACCCCACGTTGCCCGTATCCAACTCAGATTGTCTGTAAGCACTGCAGGTTGCCCGTAACCAGCCCACGTTGCCTGTAACCACCCCAGATTGTCTGTAAGCATTGCAGGTTGCCCGTAACCACCCCACGTTGCCCGTATCCACCCCAGATTGTCTGTAAGCACTGCAGGTTGCCCGTAACCACCCCACGTTTCCCGTAACCATCCCAGATTGTCTGTAGGCACAGCAGGTTGCCCGTAACCAGCCCACGTTGCCCGTTACCAGCCCACATTGCCTGTAACCAGCCCACGTTGCCTGTAACCAGCCCACGTTGCCTGTAACCACCCCACATTGCCGTAACCACAGCAGGTTGCCCGTGACCACCACACGTTGCCCATAACCACCACACGTTGCCCGTAACCACCCCGCGTTGCCTGTAACCACAGCAGGTTGCCCGTGACCACCCCATGTTGTCCGTAACCACCCCAGATTACCTGTAACCACCTCAGGTTGCCCATAACCACCCCAGGTTGTTCGTAACCACCCCAGATTACCCGTAACCACCTCAGACTGCCCGTAACCACCTCTAGATTACCCAGAACCACCCCAGACTGTCCGTAACCACCCCACATTACCTGTAATCTAATTTTTTTTATTTTATTTTAGTAACTGCGCTATTCTAATAACCATTACTAGCTGCGGTTTTGCTCCTGTAAATTGGCGCTCCTTCCCTTCTGAGCCCTGCTGTGTGCCCATACAGTGGTTTATGCCCACATATGAGGTACCGTTTTACTCAGGAGAACCTGCGTTACAGATTTTGTGGTACGTTTTCTCTCCTGTTCCTCGTCAAATTGAGAAATTTCAAACTAAACCAACATATTATTGGAAAAATTCGAGTTTTTCATTTTTACTGGCCAATTTTGAATACTTTCCTCTAATACCTGTGGGGTAAAAATGGTCACCACACCCCAAGATGAATTCTTTGAGGGGTGCTCTTTCCAAAATGTGGTGACTTTTGGGGGGAATCTATTCAGCTGACACTACAGGGGCTCAGCAAACGCACCTGGCGCTCAGAAACTTCTTCAGAAAAATCTGCACTGAAAATGCTAATTGGCGCTCCTTCCTTTCTGAGCCCCGCTGTGTGCCCATACAGTGGTTTATGCCCACATATGGGGTACCGTTCTACTCAGGAGAACCTGCTTTACATATATTGGGGTGACATTTCTCTCCTGTTCCTCGTGAAATTGAGAAATTTCAAACTAAAGGGACATATTATTGGAAAAATTCGAGTTTTTCATTTTTACTGTCTACTTTTGAATACTTTCCTCAAATACCTGTGGGGTCAAAATGCTCACCACACCCCAAAAAAAATTCTATGAGGGGTGCACTTTCCAAAATGGAGTGACTTATTGGGAGATTTTACTCTGCGGACACTACAGGGGCTCTGCAAACGCACCTGGCACTCGGAAACTTCTTCAGCAAAATCTGCATTGAAAAAGCTAATTGGCGCTCCTTCCCTTTTGAGCCCTCCTGTGTGCCCATACAGTGGTTTACGCCCACATATGGGGTACCATTGTACTCAGGAGAACCTGCATTACAAATTTTGTGGTACTTTTTTCCTCTTGTTCCTCGTGAAATTGAGAAATTTCAAACTAAAAGAACATAATATTGGAAAAATTTGAGTTTTTCATTTTTACTGTCTACTTTTGAATACTTTCCTCTAATACCTGTGGGGTCAAAATGGTCACCACACACCAAGATGAATACTTTGAGGGGTGCAATTTCCAAAATGGAGTGACTTATGGCGAGATTTTACTCCGCTGGCACTACAGGGGCACTGCAAACGCACCTGGCGCTCGGAAACTTCTGCAGCAAAATCTGCATTGAAAAAGCTAATTGGCTCTCCTTCCCTTCTGAGCCCTTCTGTGTGCCCATGCAGTGGTTTATGCCCACATATGGGGTACCATTGTACTCAGGAGAACCTGCGTTACAAATTTTGGGGTACTTTTTTCCTCTTGTTCCTCGTGAAATTGAGACATTTCAAACTAAACAAACATATTATTGGAAGAATTCGAGTTTTTCATTTTTACTGTCTGCTTTTGAATACTTTCCTGTAATACCTGTGGGGTCAAAATGGTCACCACACACCAAGATGAATTCTTTGAGGGGTGTACTTTCCAAAATGGGGTGACTTATGGGGGGTTTTCTCTCTGCTGACACTACAGGGGCTCTGCAAACGCACCTGGCGCTCAGAAACTTCTTCAGCAAAATTTGCATTGGAAAAGCTAATTGGTGCTCCCTTCCTTCTGAGCCCTGCTGTGTGCCCATACAGTGGTTTACGCCCACATATGGGGTACCGTTGTACTCAAGAGAACCTGCATTACAAATTTTGGGGTGCTTTTTGTCTCATATTCCTTTTGAAAATGAGAAACTTTAATCTAAACGTATATATTATTGGAAAATTTAAATTTTCAATTTTTTTTACTGCCTAATTGTGAATACTTTCCTCCAGCCCCTGTAGGGTTAAAATGCTCATTATACCCCTAGATTAATTCTTTAAGGTGTGTAGTTTCCAAAATGGGGTCACTTATGGGGTTTTTCAGGATACCAGACTTCTAAATTTATTTAAAAAAAGAACTGGTCCCTAAAAAAATCAGTTTCACGAAAATGTGATAATTTGCTGATAAATTTCTAAGCCCCATAACACCCTAAAAAAGTAAAATATGTTTACCAAATTATGCCAGAATAAAGAGGACATATTGGTAATGTGACTTAGTAACTAATTTATGTGCTACAACTTTCTTTTTTTAGAAGCAGAGAATTTCAAAGTTCATAAAATGCAAATTTTTTTAATTTTTCATGATATTTTGATGTTTTTCACAAAAAACACACAAAGTAGTGACCAAATTTTGCCACTAACATAAAGTGCCATATGTCACGAAAAAACAATCTCAGAATCGCTAGCATACGTTAAAGCATCACTGAGCTATAAGAGCATAAAGTGAGACAGGTCAGATTTTGAAAAATTAGCCTGGTCATTAAGGCCCAAACTAGCTGCAGCACGAAGGGGTTAAAGAAAAAAACAGTAAAAAAAAAACAGAAAGTGCCGTGTTTTCCATGATTAAAAAATAAAAATAAAAAAATAATAATAATAATCTTAAATGTAAATTGCAAACTTGCTTTATATCACATCTACTGATGATATAGATTTTGAAAGTTATAACGACACTTTAAGTCTGCTTTCCAATTCAACAGGAAATAAGTAAAGACAAGGTGTAAATGTGGACTAGCCCCTGTTGGATTCAAATCTCCATTTAATCCATTCTTGTTTTTCTAATTCTTTAATATTGTACTAAGAATGGTTACATTTCACATTTCTTACAAAATAAGAAATACATCTAGTTTTATCATACCTCTTCCAGACATTCTACACTTATTGACAACAATTACACACTAAGATTAACACCTCTAGTCTGGATACAAGATGAAATACTATTGGGCCGAGAGGATACAGGTCCCATTTGGCACCCTGCATCACATTCAAATGTTATAGCTAGGCCTGCAGATTCTGCACACTCATATCTGGCAATAGATTAGTAAATAAGTCCGGTGACCGGCAGACAGGGAAGTGTTACAATCTTAAGGCGACATTCCTAGAAACCCTTGGTGTGTATGGGTAATCATTATCCCGCAGGTGGAAGCCATTAGAGGCAACAATGTGATCTGGGGAAGGGGGTGTTATTTCAAGGCTTTTTTTTTCTTTTTGTCCATAACCATCCAGATACATACAAAGTAGTAGCAGCCTGGCACTACCAGGTGGGTAGGGAGATTTAGTTTTGCCCTCCCAAGCCAAATTATGCCTGCCCGCTACAATGTAAAGTAAAGTATAAAGTAAAGCGCATGATTTTTGTCTGTGACAGCAGGTACTGTAGTAATAAGATGCAGCTCAGTAATGTTGTCTAACCGATGGCTTCAACCACTACTAAGCCACATTTAAGTAATCACAAACTTTATTGAAATAAAAAAGCACAAAAAAGTTTTATTTAAAAAAAATATATATATTTTATGTTACCTGACCAAAAAAAAAAAAAAAAAAGCAGCACATCTTCTCCCCTTCCCACCCTATCCAGTTTCCACAGATTTAAATACAAAACTTAGCTCTGGAAGCAGAGCCTTGCATATAAATTACGCAGGTTGTTTGAGGTAGGAGTAAAAGCGCTTCAACCCTAGGGCACTTTAGGCTCCTATTCCACAAAGTGATTTTTCAACCATTAACGATAATCGATTTCAAATGACGGCTATGGCGAACGACCTGAAATTGTTTACCCAATTACACAGAAAGATGATCATTACTTATGATCGTCTTTTGTGGTCCTCCTGTCGTCTCTACTGCAAACTAGTGATGAGCGAATAGTGAGATATTAGAATATTCGATATTCGTACGAGTATCCCGCAAATATTCGAATATTCAATCGAATATTCGATCCCATTAAAGTCTATGAGAACAAGGATTCGATTAGTTAAAAACATCTATTTGACCATTTGGAGGGTGAAACCGGAAGCTGGGGGATTTGAACGCTTATCGAATATTTGCCGAATATTTGCGGGATATTCGTACGAATATCGAATATTCAAATATCTCACTATTCGATCGAATATCTATTTGATCGAACAGTATTCGCTCATGACTACAAACAACCGAATAACGTCTTATTACATGCGAACAATTTCCATGTGCAAATTCTATGAAACGACCAGCAGTTTATCATTGGTGGTTTATTCGTTGTCTGTTGTTACACTAAGCGATTATCGTTCAAACCCTTACGACCTAATCGTTAATCCTTCTGTGTAATACTACCCTAACCCTTTGTGACCATCCATGAAGATAAAGGTAAGACTAAATTGTTTTCTCTCCCTAATAGCTGCCTACGGGTGTCATCAGTTCTGTACCTAATATGGAATTGACGGATTCGGAATCTCTACCACGTATCTCAGAGTGTTGAAATGCGGCAAATACATGAAACAAATACAAATAAAGAAAATTAATTAATTAGAACTTCAAATGATTTGTAAGTTAAAGTATTTGTAAAATAGAGAATAAATGATAATCATTGATAGAATTCCAGCAGATGCAATTAAGTAAGATGTATCCAACGTCATTCTCTAAAGGGGCCGTGAAGACAGACAAACTTTGTACTCAGCTATTTTTGGCAGATCCGAGAAACAATGAAAGGAGTGGAGGCGTGTATGTCCGACCCACCACTTCATTGTAATAGGGGACTCTGGCCACCATTTTTAAGAGTTTATGGGACACCATCGGCCAAACCCCTTGCAACTGTATAACTACGGCCGTTGTTGCCTATTATATGAAAACCAATGTGCTGTTGCCGCATATGGAATCCCTGCTGGAGCGTATACACAGGTCACGGAACGGGCGGTCTCTTATGTTGTGTGAACATAGCCTTATACTGTGACTTAGGTAGAACTTTGCATGTTGGTAAAATAGCTAAAATAAAAATTGAAGGCAGCATATAAAAGAACAATACAACAATACAGTAAAAGCGAAAAGAAAGTCTGATCATAGGTAATCAGGGTTAGCCACTATGAAGCTCTAGTGGTGAATAAATAAGCCAGTATCTATGTTCCTAGTTAAAATATTATACACACTTAAGCCCTCTCTGGAGAGTCAGGGGTCCCTTAATACGAATAAACTCCAAACCCACAGGCCGTAGCCCGGGGTAAAAAACCCCTTTAATTATTATCACCCCCCTAGTAAAAGTTAACTTTTATTACGTATCTTTAAAATAAATATGTGAACTTCTTTAAAACCACAACACACCCAGTACTCCTATCACTAGCTAATACTAGATGATATATAGGGATATAACTATCCTCTCTAACTAACTATATCAATCACTATCACAGTCTGCAGTCCTGTATAGAAGGTAACTAGGAGATACTGGATGTCTGCTATTTAAAACCACAAATAGTGCCCCCTCTCTACATGTTTCGTTGCCACAGCAACGTCATCAGGAGAAAAATTAGGCAACACTTGCTGCTGGTACTGGCCGATATTTATATCCACATCCAATTAGCTAGTATCATAGTACCGCCCCAAACACTCACCATGGTACACCAATAAGATCTTATTTTATTATAAAGAGACTCGCCCCCTCTATCAGATTGGTGGGCTAAAATGGACACACACGCCCACCTACTCACCCTCCAATCATCTCCATATGACACAACCCTGCATCATCTGAGTATCAGCGTCACGTGATCCATTGCGGTCACATGACTGCTACTATCGCGGAATCACTTCCGGGTTCCCAGTGTCATGTGATTACGCTGTGTCATCTGAGTCTCAGCGTCACATGATCTAATACACTCACATGACTGCTACTATCACGGAATCACTTCCGGGTTCCCAGTGTCATGTGATTACGCTGTGTCATCTGAGTCTCAGCGTCACATGATCTAATACACTCACATGACTGCTACTATCACGGAATCACTTCCGGGTTCCCAGTGTCATGTGATTACGCTGTGTCATCTGAGTCTCAGCGTCACATGATCTAACACACTCACATGACCGCTACTATCGCGGAATCACTTCCGGGTTCCCAGTGTCATGTGATTACGCTGTGTCATCGTGCATGTCACTGCACTTAGACTATATCCAATGCGCATGACACCTGACTTGGTGCTAAATTACACTCCATAGTCAGTGCGCTTGACACAAACTCCATTGGCAACCCCGTTCTATGTATATAATAATGGTTATAAAAGGTGGATCAGCTAAATAAAATCAAAGATCCGTAATGTTCACAGGGTTAGGAATTCATGCAATATTATAAATATATGCCAATGGTACACAAAATTAATGCATGACAGTGAACAACGCTAATAGTATATATAAATAAATGTATAAGGGTAAGTATCAAAGTGTATAAGGGTAAGTATCAAATAGTGGATATAAATCAAGCTGTTACACTGATAGTATATATAAATATATGTATAAGGGTAAGTATCAAATAGTGTATAAAGGTAAGTATCAAATGGTGGATATAAAACAAACTGTTATTCTAGGGTCTAAAAACCCAAAAATCTTAGCCAGCCAGCAGTCACTTATCGTTCATCATCATTATTTGAAAGTATTAAGTCTATAACACACTTAGAGGAAAGCAGCAAATGAAAAGCCCTCATTTAATCCAAGAGGTGCTTGACTCTGGAGGCGAAAAATCCATCTCGCCTCCTCTTTTAATAATAATCTGTCAATGTCCCCTTTTCTCGGTCCTAATTTCAGCTGGCAGAGTCCCCAAAATTTGATATCCTCAATTCTCCCACTGTGTCGGTGGCGAATATGTCTAGCCAAAGGCATGTCCGATTCAGTTCTAATGGTACTTATGTGTTTGGACACTCTACGTCTTAATTCCTGAGTCGTCTTACCCACATATAGGCGCGGGCATGTGCATTGCGCTATGTAGATAACATTACTGCTACTGCAGTTCAAAAATTGTCTAACTTCATAGGTTCTCTGGTCTACTGGATTCTCAAATGTTTTGATCTTAATCATGTACTTGCATAGACCGCAATGGCCACATGGAAAGAAACCTTTTACTGCACTTGTTAGCCAAGTACGTGGGACAGATGGCATCTGTAAATGGCTGTGCACTAGCATATCCCTAAGGTTAGGACCCCTACGGAATGTCACCCTAGGATGTCTACTGATCACTGGGGCTAGATCAGAGTCTGCCTCCAATAAATGCCAGTGACGTCTCAAAATTGCCATTATTTGATCAGTGTGTCCATCATAATTGCCAATGCATCTTATCTCTTTCTTGTTGGTCACAGGTCGAGTGTTGTGTAGGAGATGGGTCCTATCTCTATCACATGCTCTACGGTATGCCCTTCGTAGATGTTTACTAGGATAGCCCCTGTTCTTAAATCTCCTATACAAATTCTTACATTCCAACTGGAATTTGGATTCTTCAGAGCAGTTTCGACGGGCCCTGAGATACTGGCCAATCGGAATACTGCGTCGTAAAGAGTTCGGGTGCCAACTTTGCCACTGAAGGAGAGAATTTGTCGATGTAGGTTTGCGATAAATGTCAGTCTGGATCTGGAGGTCATCGTCAATGTATATCTGTAAATCTAAAAAATTAATAGTGCGGCCACCAAATTCATATGTGAAAAGCATCCCAATGTGATTAGTGTTTAATGTGTCAACAAATTCCTGTAGTAAGGACGCATCCCCATCCCAAAGGATGAGGATGTCGTCGATATATCGTGCCCAAAGTAAAATATGTGATGTAAAACAACTCAAGGTCTCATCTCCAAAAACAATCGTGTGTTCCCACCACCCCAAAAACAAATTTGCGTAATTTGGCGCACAAGAAGACCCCATTGCGGTGCCCTGTGTTTGGTGATAGAATTGTCCATTAAACAAAAAATAGTTGTGTGTCAAAATAAATTTTAACAAATCAACAACAAAATCATTATGTGCTTGAAAGTGTCTACTCTTGGTGCTCAAAAAGAACGAGGTGGCATGAAGACCTAAGTCGTGTCTTATATTGCTATATAGACTCTCCACATCCAGACTGGCGAGTACAGTGTTCTCATTTACTGTCAGATCCATAAGTTTCGCAACCATATCCTTCGTATCTTTTATATATGAGGGTAATGCCGAGACCAGAGGTGCGAGAATTTCATCGACATATTTACTTGCTCCTTGTGTCAGACAGTTGTTTCCGGACACAATAGGTCTGCCCCTAATAGGGGTGGTGGACTTATGAGTTTTGGGAAGCGCGTAAAAAGTCGCGATGGTGGGATGTGGATCAAACAAATATTTCTTCTCCTCTTCTGATACCAGACCCCGCTCTCTTGCTGCCATTAATATGGACTTATACTCTACGAGGTAACGGGGTGTGGGATCAGAGTCCAGTTTTTCATACTTGGTATCATCATTCAACAGTGCCAACACCATCCTCACATAGTCCTCACGGTCCATCAAAACAATGTTCCCCCCCTTATCGGAGGGTTTAATTATAATCCCCTCATTCTCCTTTAAGCTAGTCAAAGCCTGTTGTTCTGCCGGTGTGATATTAGAGTGTATTACATCTCTACTCCAGTGAATGCCTGCAATGTCCCTACTCACAAGTTTTACAAAGGCATCTATATATGTATACTGCCCAAAATGTGGTGTCAGTGTTGATCTGGGTTTAAAATTAGTGAATGGTGCTTGTAGGTTCACATCCCCTCCTTCATTTTCCTGTAATAGATCAGTAAGTGCCCTAATGCCCTCCTCTTCTCTTTGTTGTATACCTCTCAGATGAATCTCCCGCTGCAGATGCCACTTATGTAGCGCCAACTTGCGCGCAAACAAATTTATGTCCTTCACCCAGTCAAACGACTGGAATCTCGGTGTCGGAGTGAAGGACAAGCCTCTACTTAGTAAGATGATCTCATCATTGCTGAGGGAATATGAGGACAAGTTTACTATTTGTAAACTACTCACATTAGGGTCCCCTAGATTCTCAAATTCTTGGGTTGCATTTATGTTGGTTGCATCCCCAAAGGGGGCAACCCTAAAAAAGAAGGTAGGGTCATAGTCGGGGCAGTGATACTGGGAGTAGGAGGTATCAAACCACTTATCTGTGGGCGAGCCAATCCAGCATTGTAAGTTATTGGTGTATGTTGAGTATGGGATGCTGCATTTGGTTGGGTCCCCAACCTGGACACAGAGGCTACAAAGGAGCCAGAAGATCCGGAGGTACCACCCGACATCATACCGTTGTTGGGACATGTCTGGTTATTAGGAGTGAAACCTGCTGACCTAACTTGGTAAGGTTGTCTCCTATTATATGATGTTTTACCCTTATAATATTTGGTTTTACGCTTGGTTCCTTGTCTAACTGAGTTACTGTCTGAAATAGAGCCCTCTGTCCCCGATGTCTCAGACTCAGAAAATTCTCGTTGGCTTCTAGAATAGTTATTAGGCTGTGGCTGTCCCTGCCTTTTTCCACGATAATTATATACTTGACCAGTGGAAAAATCAGTACAATCCCTCACGTACTTGTTGTGTTTCTTTTCTTTTATCTCGTTTTTGTAGGTCTCAAGATTTCTCTGTAATTTGACCTCCAGATTATTGTACTCAGAATGATTTGAGAAGGACTGTATTTCTCTGACCTCTGTTTCCAATTTCTGACCCACTCTTTGTAGATGTCCTCTTTCGTACTCTAATAGATAATTTATCATGCGCAATGAGCTTTCCGTGAGAACTTGTTCCCAACCCTGGAGAAAACTAGCGTCCTCCTGATGAGAGTTAGGGACAATAGGTATTCTCAGTCCTCTATACACAATTTTCTGTTTATAGTAAGTATCCAAACTTGTAACTTCCCACCAAGTCTTTATGTACTGTTTATAGGTTTTATGTATATTACGAAAGGCTTGGTTAATTTCAGTCTGCCCTAAGGGTAAATTACTTGTAGTGAAGACCTGAGTTGCTTCAGCTGCTAAATCCTCTAAATTAAATCTTTGTGACAAAAAGCCCGCCATATCGCGGTGCACATCAATATGAGGGAAAGAAACTTGGGGAATAGTCCCCCTTTAACAATTTTATACACACTTAAGCCCTCTCTGGAGAGTCAGGGGTCCCTTAATACGAATAAACTCCAAACCCACAGGCCGTAGCCCGGGGTAAAAAACCCCTTTAATTATTATCACCCCCCTAGTAAAAGTTAACTTTTATTACGTATCTTTAAAATAAATATGTGAACTTCTTTAAAACCACAACACACCCAGTACTCCTATCACTAGCTAATACTAGATGATATATAGGGATATAACTATCCTCTCTAACTAACTATATCAATCACTATCACAGTCTGCAGTCCTGTATAGAAGGTAACTAGGAGATACTGGATGTCTGCTATTTAAAACCACAAATAGTGCCCCCTCTCTACATGTTTCGTTGCCACAGCAACGTCATCAGGAGAAAAATTAGGCAACACTTGCTGCTGGTACTGGCCGATATTTATATCCACATCCAATTAGCTAGTATCATAGTACCGCCCCAAACACTCACCATGGTACACCAATAAGATCTTATTTTATTATAAAGAGACTCGCCCCCTCTATCAGATTGGTGGGCTAAAATGGACACACACGCCCACCTACTCACCCTCCAATCATCTCCATATGACACAACCCTGCATCATCTGAGTATCAGCGTCACGTGATCCATTGCGGTCACATGACTGCTACTATCGCGGAATCACTTCCGGGTTCCCAGTGTCATGTGATTACGCTGTGTCATCTGAGTCTCAGCGTCACATGATCTAATACACTCACATGACTGCTACTATCACGGAATCACTTCCGGGTTCCCAGTGTCATGTGATTACGCTGTGTCATCTGAGTCTCAGCGTCACATGATCTAATACACTCACATGACTGCTACTATCACGGAATCACTTCCGGGTTCCCAGTGTCATGTGATTACGCTGTGTCATCTGAGTCTCAGCGTCACATGATCTAACACACTCACATGACCGCTACTATCGCGGAATCACTTCCGGGTTCCCAGTGTCATGTGATTACGCTGTGTCATCGTGCATGTCACTGCACTTAGACTATATCCAATGCGCATGACACCTGACTTGGTGCTAAATTACACTCCATAGTCAGTGCGCTTGACACAAACTCCATTGGCAACCCCGTTCTATGTATATAATAATGGTTATAAAAGGTGGATCAGCTAAATAAAATCAAAGATCCGTAATGTTCACAGGGTTAGGAATTCATGCAATATTATAAATATATGCCAATGGTACACAAAATTAATGCATGACAGTGAACAACGCTAATAGTATATATAAATAAATGTATAAGGGTAAGTATCAAAGTGTATAAGGGTAAGTATCAAATAGTGGATATAAATCAAGCTGTTACACTGATAGTATATATAAATATATGTATAAGGGTAAGTATCAAATAGTGTATAAAGGTAAGTATCAAATGGTGGATATAAAACAAACTGTTATTCTAGGGTCTAAAAACCCAAAAATCTTAGCCAGCCAGCAGTCACTTATCGTTCATCATCATTATTTGAAAGTATTAAGTCTATAACACACTTAGAGGAAAGCAGCAAATGAAAAGCCCTCATTTAATCCAAGAGGTGCTTGACTCTGGAGGCGAAAAATCCATCTCGCCTCCTCTTTTAATAATAATCTGTCAATGTCCCCTTTTCTCGGTCCTAATTTCAGCTGGCAGAGTCCCCAAAATTTGATATCCTCAATTCTCCCACTGTGTCGGTGGCGAATATGTCTAGCCAAAGGCATGTCCGATTCAGTTCTAATGGTACTTATGTGTTTGGACACTCTACGTCTTAATTCCTGAGTCGTCTTACCCACATATAGGCGCGGGCATGTGCATTGCGCTATGTAGATAACATTACTGCTACTGCAGTTCAAAAATTGTCTAACTTCATAGGTTCTCTGGTCTACTGGATTCTCAAATGTTTTGATCTTAATCATGTACTTGCATAGACCGCAATGGCCACATGGAAAGAAACCTTTTACTGCACTTGTTAGCCAAGTACGTGGGACAGATGGCATCTGTAAATGGCTGTGCACTAGCATATCCCTAAGGTTAGGACCCCTACGGAATGTCACCCTAGGATGTCTACTGATCACTGGGGCTAGATCAGAGTCTGCCTCCAATAAATGCCAGTGACGTCTCAAAATTGCCATTATTTGATCAGTGTGTCCATCATAATTGCCAATGCATCTTATCTCTTTCTTGTTGGTCACAGGTCGAGTGTTGTGTAGGAGATGGGTCCTATCTCTATCACATGCTCTACGGTATGCCCTTCGTAGATGTTTACTAGGATAGCCCCTGTTCTTAAATCTCCTATACAAATTCTTACATTCCAACTGGAATTTGGATTCTTCAGAGCAGTTTCGACGGGCCCTGAGATACTGGCCAATCGGAATACTGCGTCGTAAAGAGTTCGGGTGCCAACTTTGCCACTGAAGGAGAGAATTTGTCGATGTAGGTTTGCGATAAATGTCAGTCTGGATCTGGAGGTCATCGTCAATGTATATCTGTAAATCTAAAAAATTAATAGTGCGGCCACCAAATTCATATGTGAAAAGCATCCCAATGTGATTAGTGTTTAATGTGTCAACAAATTCCTGTAGTAAGGACGCATCCCCATCCCAAAGGATGAGGATGTCGTCGATATATCGTGCCCAAAGTAAAATATGTGATGTAAAACAACTCAAGGTCTCATCTCCAAAAACAATCGTGTGTTCCCACCACCCCAAAAACAAATTTGCGTAATTTGGCGCACAAGAAGACCCCATTGCGGTGCCCTGTGTTTGGTGATAGAATTGTCCATTAAACAAAAAATAGTTGTGTGTCAAAATAAATTTTAACAAATCAACAACAAAATCATTATGTGCTTGAAAGTGTCTACTCTTGGTGCTCAAAAAGAACGAGGTGGCATGAAGACCTAAGTCGTGTCTTATATTGCTATATAGACTCTCCACATCCAGACTGGCGAGTACAGTGTTCTCATTTACTGTCAGATCCATAAGTTTCGCAACCATATCCTTCGTATCTTTTATATATGAGGGTAATGCCGAGACCAGAGGTGCGAGAATTTCATCGACATATTTACTTGCTCCTTGTGTCAGACAGTTGTTTCCGGACACAATAGGTCTGCCCCTAATAGGGGTGGTGGACTTATGAGTTTTGGGAAGCGCGTAAAAAGTCGCGATGGTGGGATGTGGATCAAACAAATATTTCTTCTCCTCTTCTGATACCAGACCCCGCTCTCTTGCTGCCATTAATATGGACTTATACTCTACGAGGTAACGGGGTGTGGGATCAGAGTCCAGTTTTTCATACTTGGTATCATCATTCAACAGTGCCAACACCATCCTCACATAGTCCTCACGGTCCATCAAAACAATGTTCCCCCCCTTATCGGAGGGTTTAATTATAATCCCCTCATTCTCCTTTAAGCTAGTCAAAGCCTGTTGTTCTGCCGGTGTGATATTAGAGTGTATTACATCTCTACTCCAGTGAATGCCTGCAATGTCCCTACTCACAAGTTTTACAAAGGCATCTATATATGTATACTGCCCAAAATGTGGTGTCAGTGTTGATCTGGGTACATAGAACGGGGTTGCCAATGGAGTTTGTGTCAAGCGCACTGACTATGGAGTGTAATTTAGCACCAAGTCAGGTGTCATGCGCATTGGATATAGTCTAAGTGCAGTGACATGCACGATGACACAGCGTAATCACATGACACTGGGAACCCGGAAGTGATTCCGCGATAGTAGCGGTCATGTGAGTGTGTTAGATCATGTGACGCTGAGACTCAGATGACACAGCGTAATCACATGACACTGGGAACCCGGAAGTGATTCCGTGATAGTAGCAGTCATGTGAGTGTATTAGATCATGTGACGCTGAGACTCAGATGACACAGCGTAATCACATGACACTGGGAACCCGGAAGTGATTCCGTGATAGTAGCAGTCATGTGAGTGTATTAGATCATGTGACGCTGAGACTCAGATGACACAGCGTAATCACATGACACTGGGAACCCGGAAGTGATTCCGCGATAGTAGCAGTCATGTGACCGCAATGGATCACGTGACGCTGATACTCAGATGATGCAGGGTTGTGTCATATGGAGATGATTGGAGGGTGAGTAGGTGGGCGTGTGTGTCCATTTTAGCCCACCAATCTGATAGAGGGGGCGAGTCTCTTTATAATAAAATAAGATCTTATTGGTGTACCATGGTGAGTGTTTGGGGCGGTACTATGATACTAGCTAATTGGATGTGGATATAAATATCGGCCAGTACCAGCAGCAAGTGTTGCCTAATTTTTCTCCTGATGACGTTGCTGTGGCAACGAAACATGTAGAGAGGGGGCACTATTTGTGGTTTTAAATAGCAGACATCCAGTATCTCCTAGTTACCTTCTATACAGGACTGCAGACTGTGATAGTGATTGATATAGTTAGTTAGAGAGGATAGTTATATCCCTATATATCATCTAGTATTAGCTAGTGATAGGAGTACTGGGTGTGTTGTGGTTTTAAAGAAGTTCACATATTTATTTTAAAGATACGTAATAAAAGTTAACTTTTACTAGGGGGGTGATAATAATTAAAGGGGTTTTTTACCCCGGGCTACGGCCTGTGGGTTTGGAGTTTATTCCTAGTTAAAATAAGGACAAAAAAAAGAAAATATCTAATAATTAGAAATATTTTAACATAGAAGTTTGTATGCAAAAAACATCCCCCTTGTTACGGCATACCTTACACCTCATTATGTGGACACTGTCATATAATATCCTGTTTCATCATGGATGCAATTGTCCATATAACTGGAAGGCTAAATTTAACAGCCATAAGAATCATAAAAATACAAAATGGACATCAAATTGAAAAAAAAAATAAAAAATAAAAAATTGCGTGGTCGTGATCTGTGTTTTTAACCCTCTCCTGGCTTTGGTTGAGAAAATACTGATCAGAAGACTGATGGAAATACTATGTGTGAACATAGCCTAAATTCTGGAACTTCTTTAAGGTTGGTTGTCTGTACATAAGGACTTTTGAGGTATTCCTGCATTAGTGTGTGATATTCTTGCACTTTTTGCATTTATCTGACAACCTTCAGTCTTGTACTATTTGTATCTTGTTGTGCGGTGTTGAACCAGTCAGTAATGAGTATATATTTAGTCAGTGAATAAGGCAGTGATTATGGCAGTGATGCTTTTGGCAATGTTCTGGTGGAGACCTCATGACCTGACACCATGTGGATGATAAAGTAACATGTTCTATCTAACTAACCATTGTAGAAACCAAGTTCTCTTCCTCCTCCTAAAAGGCAGCGGAACCCACTTCAACTTGGATAAATTAATAAGAAAAAGATAAAAACAATGAACACGCTTTGCCCATATAATCTCAGAGATATATGAGCGATATGTATACAATGGTGTACCCCACATTACTCACACCAGCTAGCTGCTCAGCTGTCTCAGCATTCATCTTCTTGTTCCTGTTTCTTGGCTTTTCCTTAGTTCTTAGTCCAGAGGTGATGAGTGACAATGTTACACAGAAACAGCAGCGGCGTCAGCTTCTATGACCACCAGACCCCTGAATGTGAGACATTACCTGCCGATATTTATCTACAAGATGAAGACAAGGGAGCAGGTAGAAGAACTCCCCGGAGATAGCTCTGCTCCTGTCTAATGAGTCTCCAGAGTGATGGTCTTTAGAGGAATAAAGAAAACTATAAACTAAACTCTATTCTAAAAACTTATTTTACTTATATATAAACTTTAGTTATAGAGGATATAATCTTGAAGATGTAAAAGTTAAAGGGTTATCCACATTTAAAAACATGGCCGCCATTCTCCAGGAACTAGAGATGGACGAGTACTAAAATGCTCAGGTCCGCGTTATTCGAGTCAAATATTTCCCTGTTTTCGGGTGCTCGTTTTGAATAATGAACCCCATTAAAGTCAATGAGAGACTCCAGCATTTTTTCAGGGGACCAAATCTCGGCAGAGGGAAGGTTGTGTAAAAACCTGGAAACCTCAGAAAATGATGGAAACACCACGGAAATGGACAGAAAACAGCGAGAGCAGCATGCCTCTGGGGCTGCCTAATCGCACCATTACGCCAAATTCTTGACAACAGCCTGGTGGTCAACCTCAAGACAATTTTAGTGTCAAGCCTGCAAAAAATTATGTGTGAGAGCCTGGAGGTCACCCTCAGAAACAATTGGTTTGAAAAAGCACCCCTGAATGACAGTCTGTGACTGTGGTCAACCCCTGAAATACATAGTTTGACTGAGATTGCAGTTTACAGCATGGGGATGAATCCCAGGATGACTGATATTGAGATTGTAGTTTACGGTATGGCGGTTAACCCCAGAGTGGCTTGGTTAGACTGAGATAGCAGCTAAACCACCCAGAAATTCAGCCTGACACAGCATGGCGGTGACAACAGAGTGACCAAGTTCAACTGAGGTAGCAGGTGAACCACCCAAAAATTTTGCCAGACACAGCATGGCGGTGACAACTGAGTCACCAATGAGATTCCAGTTAAAAGGCTGTAGTTAACCTTCCTAAAAAAAAATTGATTGATAGGTATAGCTGAACTACAGATTCCAGCCAGCCAATAGAATTTCAGCAACAGGACAAATTAACTACTGCACTACAAACCAGCAGCCAAGAGTATCCCAAAAAATTTTTTAAGCCATTAGAAGGACTGTTGGGTTCTTCGTGTCGGGTTCCTGCCTAACCGCACACTAATTCCCTGCCTAACACTCTCCCTGACAGACAACAGCTCTCTCCCTAATCGCTTCCAGCCTGCGTCTGAAGCGAGCACCGTGGGACCTGATTCTTATTTGTCCAGGTCATCTGATCTGGCCAGCCAATCACTGCAATCGACATGTAGGGTTCCCGAGTATCGCAAGATGCTCGTCCGAGTATCGAGCACATTCGAGTACACTAAAACTGTTCACCCAGAGTCCATCCATCTACAAATCCTTATAAGGTGAGTCTGAGTAGGATGAGGAGCCCTGACATCCATTTGTGCTTTGGGTATGGCCTTAGCAGGATGAGGAGCCCAGAGTCCTTATGGGGTGGCCTATGGAGGAGGAGGATTGCCACCCTGTCCCTTTCCACCACCCCTGAGAAACAGGGAGACTATCGAGTCTGGTGGGGGCGAGGAACCACTTTAATGCAGTCCACCACCTTCCATCTAGAAGGCTGTATTAGGCATGGAAGCTCAAATAAGTCACTGGAGTCTAGAAGTCCCAGAGAGGCCATCAAGCTTGCTAGAGTCCCAGAGAAACCATCAAACTGTACATGTGCAACAGAGAGGTCATCAAGCTGTGCACATGCAACAGTCCCAGAGAGGTCTGTGTGTTAAAAGCAAGCTACTACAGTGATTACTACTGCTGTCTTTGATAAAGAATGGTGTTTGGTGACTTTTATGCAGATACTCTAATGGTCAATACTTGCTGTGTGCTAGAGGATCTCTATCTACAAAAAGAGACTTCCTATTCAAAGGACACTATACAGATTTACAGTGCCAGAAGTCTAATGTATTTCATCACCACTAAGGCAGTCACCAGACTCTTTTGTTCACAGGTGTCTAAAGGATAACTGCAATAAGGTGCATCAAGTGACTCTAAAAAGTTAAATAGGTAATCTGTACCATACAGACAAGTGTTGAAGATGCCTCTCCCACTCAAAGTGTCCATTAATAGTCTCTTACTGGAATCAACTCTATTACCCCTTCCAATCTAGTTCTTTAATTGGATCAAACTGCTTTGGGTAGGCCTTCTATGACCTTTAATCCATTTAAATGTTATCTGACTACTCACTTGTTGGTGGCTGCTAAGTCTCTCATTCCAATGAAAGAGAAGTCTGTCCCTGTCTGAGTGGGTAACCAAAGTTGTCATTTCAAAGAACTATCCAGTTGGTCAAACAGGACTTACAATTCTTTTTTGAAAAGTTTAAATATCCTTTTGCCTGGTCTCTATTCATCATCTCTCCTAATGAGCCCTTAACGCTTATCACATAACGGAACGTGAACTTAATCTCAAAGTTAGCATCAGTCTGAAGCAAAAAAAAAACAGGAAAGACTTAAAGAGAATTTCAAGGTAGGACATTTATTCCAAAAGAACAGGGGAGGAGGCGGCTGAACACAACACGTGATGGGAAGTGATGTTTCGTCCCCGCTCAGGCAGTTAGCGGCCGTAGCAGGGTCCCGCCTCAGCCGCTGATTGGATGAGTGGGGATGATACATTACAACCCAGGCCCCAATCAGACCAGGAAAAGGCTGAGGAACCAGAAACCGTTGTGGGGACCCCCTGAGCTGGAGGCGGGGAGGTAGGTGCATGTTGTTGTATTCAGTCACCTCCTCCCTGGCTCTTTTTATTAAAAAAAAAGTCCAACCCCGAACTTCTCCTTAAAGGATTTGAATCAGTATAGTCTGGAGAAAGGAAGGGCATATGGGATATGATTACAACCTTTAAATATGTTACAGGACTAAATAAGGGTTCAAGAGGAAAGTGTTTATTATTTTAAAAAAAAGTGAACTTAAAAACAAGAGGACACAGAGAGAGGTTGGTGAATGATCGAAGTGAATCCAGCAAAGCTGTCAAATCACTTCATTCTGTGAATCGAATTTGTAGTGATTCGCTAAACATGGCGGTGGCACATGTTAGCTTACTGTATAGTCGCTCGGAGGGAGCAAGGGATTATCCATACTCCATTGCTCCTATCCAAACACAAGCCCCACTGTGATTTCAGCACCTCCCCCTCCCCCTCTATGTAAGGTGATTCACTTCCTGAAGGCGGTCAGTCTGTGTGTTTAGTAGAGATTAGGTGGAAGCAGAGAGTTAAGGCCCTATTCCACGGGTCGTTTAGAGGAGCAATATCGTTCGTATTCGGCCGATAACGGCCGCTACGAACGATATTCGTCCCGTGGAATAGAGTGCAACGATCAGCCGACATCGTTCATGTCGGCTGATCGCTGCAGTCGCTTGTTTTTCAACATGTTGAAAAACAAGCGACTGATATAGCAGCGATCTGCTGCCGTCGCTCCGTTGAATAGGACCGTCGGCAGCAGATGCTGCTATATTCTATGGGCTGCCCGGACGATCAGCGATCCCCCGGGCAGCCCCCCTGCAGCTCCCCGCCGCCCCTCCCGCACTCACCCGCTCGCTGACGCCGCGTTGAATAGCGGCTGCAGCGAGCGGGGAACGAGGAGCAAACGAGCGCTAATAGCGCTCGTTTGCTCCTCCAAACGACTCGTGGAATAGGGGCATTAGTGCAGGGGAAGAAGAATAGAAAGATAGCAACAGAGAGGAGAGTGGATTGTAGGTTGATTTGGGGTAGATTCTGGGTGATTTTTATTGGAAGCTGTCAACTCAGTATCCAGTTTACCAAGTAACTGGGTGCCTGTTGTACATTAAACAAAGTCACTGGAAGCATTGAAGACAAAGCCCATATTATAAACTCACTGAGCGCTGTAAACTTATAGTGTATTATACCAATTCACTGGCAGCAGTAAAGACCATATGTTACGTGTTATAGGGTATATGTTATCAATGGAATCAGTCAAGAAAGCGTCTGCCTTAATAACTCAGTGGGCGCTGTAAAAACAGTTTCCATCAGTCGAACAATCCACAATGCAATAAAATTTCATTTTCTTCTTCTAAAATTCAGAAGACAAGAAAGGAAAGGAAGGCCAGCACGTGGCCACTGTCAGTGTGTGGCCGCAAGCTCTGCCTCCTCCCCTTTCTCCCCTGTCACTGTTACAGGCTTCTAACAGTCGCAGGGGGCAGAGGAAAGGAGACAGAGCTACGGACTTTAGCTCTTGGGATCATTATAAAGTCCAAAAACGACCTGGACATTGAGGTATCAATAACCCATGGTCGTGAAGGGGTTAAGTTGTGGAACCAGTGGTCCAGCTATTTCTACATGACGACACCAGGTGGCCGCATATTGCTTGTGCTACTGCCAGCAGCCAGTCTTAATGTACTACTATGACCTAGATCATCACTGGTCTCCCATCAAGCACATGTGGGATGTCTTTGGTTGGTAATTATGTCAGCAGAGGATCTTGATGATTTATGTGTCCAAATGCTTTCAGCGAAGCAAAACATTTCTCATAACCCCACCCACCATTGATAACCATTGATAACCCCCCACCCACCATTGACAACCATTGATAACCCCCACCCACCATTGATAACCCCCACCCACCATTGATAATCATTGATAACCCCCACCCACCATTGACAACCATTGATAACCCCCACCCACCATTGATAACCCCCACCCACCATTGATAATCATTGATAACCCCCACCCACCATTGATAACCATTGATAACCCCCCACCCACCATTGATAACCAGTGATAACCATTGATAACCCCCACCCAACCATACAATTCGGTGATCATGTTTGACAACAATATTAACTAGGGGTTAATTGCTGAGAGTCTGAGCTTTCTCTGATTCTGGCAGTAGCAGCAGAGATGGCCATCAAGATCAGCATAAAGAAAATAGATAGCACAAATGTCATATATTTTCATCATTGGTCGGGAATTTCTTGGTGAACACTTTGATGACCCATCAATAGTGTCCAGTTTACCAAGTAACTGGGTGCCTTTTGTACATTAAACAAAGTCACTGGGAGAAGTGAAGACAAAGCCCATATTATAAACTCACTGAGCACTGTAAACTTATAGGGGGAGATTTATCAAAGGGTGTAAAATTTAGACTGGTGCAAACTGCCCACAGCAGCCAATCACAGCTCAGCTCTGGTAAAATAAATGATGATCTGTGATTGTTTGCTGTGGGCAGTTTGCACCAGTCTAAATTTTACACCTTTTGATAAATCTCCCCCATAGTGTGTTATACCAATTCACTGGCAGCAGTAAAGACCATATGTTACATGTTATAGGGTATATGTTATACTTTTTCACTGGGATCAGTCAAGAAAGGGTCTACCTTAATAACTTAATAAGTGGGCGCTGTAAAAACAGTTTCCATTGTGTTCTTAAATCAGTTGGACAATTCACAATACAATAAAATTTCATTTTCTTCTTCTAAAATTCACAAGAAATATGTCCAAGTTTCTAAAAAAAAAATCATGCCCTTCTCAGGGTATGGGCAGTGTCAGCAGCCAAGGTGGCACACAGGGTGGTGCCAGTGCAGGACAGAGTTATGAGGGTGGTGATTGGGTGTCTGAGACCCAACTGACTGAAACTACATATTCCCCAAAGTCTACATAGCACTGACCGGCATAATCATCCGCTGATGGATTTACACAACAGCGACTCTCAGCTAATAAAGCTCACTGTGTTAGAACAGATTCCATTGGATAAATCTAATCGCTTTAGAGTACTGATCAATTGAGAATCGTATTGGATTTTTAAATAACGTAATTTAACCCCAGAAGGCTTGAATGAGGTCATAGAGAGTGTGAAATGAACTTGTGGTCGTTGTCTCCTAGGGGTTAATGTGCTCATAAATATGTATTAGTTTGAAGGAGGTGATGTCATTGTCTGGAGGCGGGGCTTTTACTTGTTATTTAACATGCTTTTACTGTGTATTTTGTATCACACTTGATAAAGAAACCAGCCCAGTTTCGAAACGTGTTGTGTGTTTTAATAAATAGTTTTTTATATTTGATACCTGGTGTGACCTGCGCTCTACTTTACCTATGATTTGGAGTGGAGTGAAGTATAACAGAAGCAATACCTGGTGTTGATGCGCATGAATGTCTTGGATAAAGCCAGAGGCATAAATTCAGCACATTTTTTTAACACAAATTTTCTGTCATATTTTTTTTCTCACACTTAAAGTTGTTACTTTGGCACTTTTTTTTATTCAGTATAGCCAATGCAAACCTTTTTCTAATCTGGACTTTTTTCTGTTCCATTCTCCATTACATGTAACATGCTTTTGTGGATGGGCTTTTTCAGTCTATCCCAATCGACTAGGTGTTCATTTCCATTTTTTTGCAGTTGGATGGCCCATTCAGCCCAACTCTCAGATTACAGTAATTGAGGTTCTGTGTGTGTCTTTATTGGGGGGTTTCTTTTTCTTTTTTTTTCTTTTTAAAGAAAAAAAGGAAAGTCCCACAACAGTTACCACCCTCAAATGTCTGTTCTGGGCCTCACAGCGTCAAAGAGAGTTAGAGCACTGCCCCTACCACCTCCTGGGGTCTGTTCCAGGCACCTCAGGGCCGAATAGAGTAAGGGCTCTATTACATAGAGTAATGTGTAATAGAGAGAACGATCAGCTGATGAAACGATCATTTATTTAAATCCTGAACTAAAATCAATAGGCGTCGGGTGCACATCGATACGTGTAATAGTGATGCAAGGCCAATGGCTGATGGTTGCAGTATAAAATAATAAAGTATTTTTTCCCTTAACACATTCCTTACCACACCGTACCACATTTTCACCTTACTACATTACCACATTAACATCGCTGCAGCTTATCCCTGAGTCTGCAGCAATGTTAATTTATGATGCAGGATGACACAGGAGCTGCATCTGTGTTATCCGCGATGGGTCCCGGCTGTAAGTGATTGCCAGGGACCCACTTCAACTGTCAGCCATGGAGCTATGCTCCGTTGCTGTCAGTTAACCCTATAGATGCTGAGGTTGGAACGGCCGCAGCAACCATAGGGTTTCAGATAACCATCAGGCTTCTAAAGAAAGGAAGGCTAGCACATGGCCTTCAGTGCCTCCATAGTCAGTCAGTGCCTCCCCCCTTTTTCCCCTGCCACTGTTACAGGCTTTTAACCGTGGCAGGGGACAGAGTAGAGGGGGCAGAGCTACAGACTTCAGCTTATGGCATCATTATGAAGTCCCAAATTGACCTGGGCATTGAGGTATTATTGACTCTTCTACATAATGACACCAGGTGGCTGCATAATGTTTGTGCTGATACCAGCAGCCAGTCTTAATGTACTACTATGACCTAGATCATCGTTGGTCTTCCATCAAGCACATATGGGATGTCATTGGTTGGTAATTGTTATGTCAGCAGAGGATTTTGATGATTTATGTGTCCAAACGCTTTTAGCGGAGCGAAAAATTTCTCATAACCCCCACCCACCATTGATAACTCCCACCTACCATTGATAACTATTGATAACCCCCACCCACCATTGATAAAGAGTGATAACCATTGATAACCCCCACCTACCCATACCATTCTGTTATCATGTTTGACAACAACACTATTAACTAAGGGTTAATTGCTGAGAGTCTGAGCTTTCTCTGATTCTGGCAGTAACAGCAGAGATGGCAATTAAGATCAGCATAAAGAAAATAGATAGCACAAATGTCATATATTTTCCTGGAATATCTTGGCGAACACTTTTATGGCCTATCAGTACCAGTAAACCAGATACATTGTGATTTTGTAACTTCCGGATTTTTTAAAAAAGTTTGGTTTGACCGAATTTCTGATTTCTTCAAATTTCATAGTTCAAAGCATCTATATGATACGGGGGTAGTGTATTTGGTTGAATTTAGGTCTCTAAATGTCAGTAGCATCATTATATTTTCGATATCTCAAAGTCAATTTTTTTTTTTTAGACTTTAATATTCACCATTACAGGGTCTATGCAGGAAACTCACCATTACAGGGTCTATGCAGGAAACTCACCATTACAGGGTCTATGCAGGAAACTCACCATTACAGGGTCTATGCAAGAAACTCACCATTACAGGGTCTATGAAGGAAACTCACCATTACAGCGTCTATGCAGGAAACTCACCATTACAGGGTCTATGCAGGAAACTCACCATTACAGGGTCTATGCAGGAAACTCACCATTACAGGGTCTATGGGGGAAACTCACCATTACAGGGTCTATGCAGGAAATTCAACATTACAGGGTCTATGCAGGAAACTCACCATTACAGGGTCTATGCAGGAAACTCACCATTACAGGGTCTATGCAGGAAACTCACCATTACAGGGTCTATGCAGGAAACCCACCATTACAGAGTCTATGCAGGAAACTCACCATTACAGAGTCTATGCAGGAAACTCATCATTACAGGGTCTATGCAGGAAACTCACCATTACAGGGTCTATGCAAGAAACTCACCATTACAGGGTCTATGCAGGAAACTCACCATTACAGGGTCTATGGGGGAAACTCACCATTACAGGGTCTATGCAGGAAATTCAACATTACAGGGTCTATGCAGGAAACTCATCATTACAGGGTCTATGCAGGAAAAAGGTCACAAATGCAGTGAAGGAGCAGCAGTAGTCATTGGAGGCCAATGGAGGTCAAGCAATAGTCATTTGAGGCCAGTACAGGAGCAACAGTAGTCAACATGGAGGCCAGGCATCAGCAACAGTAGTCAACATGGAGGCCAGGCAGGAGCAACAGTAGTCAAAATGGAGGCCAGGCAGGAGCAACAGTAGTCAACATGGAGGCCAGACAGGATCAACAGTAGTCAACATGGAGGCCAGGCAGGAGCAACAGTAGTCAACATGGAGGCCAGACAGGATCAACACTAGTCAACATGGAGGCCAGGCAGGAGCAACAGTAGTCAACATGGAGGCCAGGCAGGATCAACAGTAGTCAACATGGAGGCCAGGATGGAGCAACAGTAGTCAAAATGGAGGCCAGGCAGGAGCAGCAGTAGTCATTGGAGGCCAGTGGAGGTCCAGCAGTAGTCAACATGGAGGCCAGGCAGGAGCAACAGTAGTCAACATGGAGGCCAGGCAGGAGCAACAGTATTCAACATGGAGGCCAGGCAGGATCAACAGTAGTCAAGATGGAGGCAAGGCAGGATAAACAGTAGTCAACATGGAGGCCAGGCGGGATAAACAGTAGTCCAGTAGTCCTTTGTGAGGTTTCCTGCTGCCGCTGTGCCATGACTTTATATTTAAATTAGGATTTCTACACTGGGTAGATGAGAACAGTATTTTCTGTAATACAGTCTAGCAGGCGTCCCACTTTAGTACTTGTATATCTGTATAGAAGTTTTTTTTTTTTCTTTTATTCTATAAACATGCACAAGATAGATATATATATATATATATATATACAGTGTATATATATATATATATATATATATATATATATATATATATATATATATATTTGTGTCTCAGGAAAACACATATGTCATATACACTCTCGCAAGGGTGCCACTATAGTACTCGGATATCTGTATAGCACTTTTTTGTTCTGTGCACCCTTTGCACTCCTATGCCTAATCTATCTACCTATCTATCTTTGGCCCTCTCTATTTTTCTCTCTCAATCACTATATGTTTCTCCTCTCCACTTTCCTAATAATATTTTTGTCTTTGTTGGTTGAATATCTTCTCGGCTCAGTACAGCAGCATGCAGCAACAGAGTTTTGTCACTGACGAGCTGTGTGCACTGGTAACAGTCTCCTTACTCTCACTCTCAGCATACTGCCTCATGCGGTCATGTGACCGCTCCTCTTAAAGCTATACCGACGTCACAGGGGGTGGGCTAGTGCAACATCCCTGCTGATTGGATGTGTTCCAGGCATCATGGGAAAGCGCTTTTCCCGCCCGATACACTTCCTGTTTTCTAAAATGGCGGCTGCCATTTTAGAAAGCAAGGGGGGAAAAAATCGGAGCGGACTTCCAAAAATCTGTATCCGATCGGACTCATCTCGGTTTTCTCCTCTCTAATTGTGATGGGTCCCAGTGGAGTTTGTGATAAATTTTTTAACAAGGATTTGCTTTATTATCATGGTCCCTGCTCCTGTAGGTACTTTCTACAGTGCTTTATATTGGTAGTGGATTGGCACCCTGGATATAAGCAATAATCCTGTATGCACTGCTTCTTATACCCAATGGTACATTCACTGGGCCTGACCATCTGCACCTGCCCCAGATAGTGCATGGCCAAATCTGAATCAAGTCTAACTCTAAAAATTGTCATTTTTAGAATATAAAATTAGTATGAAAAAAACAAAACAAAAATATATATATTATTTATGTATTCTTTATTGCTCTTCGAACAAACAATACCTGTGGTGAAAAGAGAAATAAACTTGTACAACTTATCATCTTAAAGGGAACCAATCCCCTCCCCGGGGGAATGTGACTTGGCCCCAGTACCTTATAGTTGCAGAAGCTGGCATATGGCAATTTCAGTTTAGTTCCAGTTCAGGTGCGGTTTGCAATTAAGCTCCATTCACTTCAATGAAACTGAGTTGTAAAACCTGCACCAAAACTGGAGACAAGAGTGGTGCTGTCTCTGAAAGAAAGTGGCCATGTTTTTCTAACCCCTTTAATGCAAAGTCCAGCACTCAGGCTGTCAGTCAAGCATGAGTGGCTCAGAAGAGGGCAGAGTGACTGTATACCGTTGCGGCTCTGGCCCAGTGCCTACTCACTGGGAGCTGGAGCTAAGGATTAAATAACAACAGATGAGAGTGACAACCTGCTCAACCAATCATTGAGTGACTGAGACAGCATAGTTCACTGCCCACAATGCTGTCCCATGAAAGTCTGTACTTGGCTGAGCGGGCTGGAGGTAACTGAGACAAGAGGAGGACACTAGGGAGAACAGACATGAGAATATATATATATATATATATATATATTTTTTTTTTTTTTTTTTGCACAATTTTTTTAAATAAACCTTGAAAAAATGTGCTTTGTTACAGAAGCAAAGATATACAAATGTCATTGGATTTGCTTCACTTCTCCCTAGTAACATTTTACTTTACTTTTTTAAAATATATTTAAAAGAAATGTGAAAAGAAAATTACACAATTTGGTGATCACTAAGAGGAACTAATTTTTCTGTTGCTTTGAGCCCCCACCCTAAGAATAATATAAAATAAGTATAGAATTGTTGCTACCAGATCACCCTCTTAAGAAGTGTTCCCTCTATGGCTTTCCTAATATCATTATTCCTCAGACTGTATATAATGGGATTGACCAAAGGAATAAACACAGAATACAGCAGGGAGAGGATTTTACTCATGGTGAGGGTGAGACCTTTTGTTGGCACTACATAAACCCCAAACATCGTCCAGTATAAGATGGAGACCACAATGAGGTTGGAGCTACAGGTGGAGAAGGCTTTCTGTCTACCAGTGCTGGATGGGATCCTTAATACTGCTGAAACTATATACGTATAAGACACCACAATGATTGCAGTTGGGAATATTACAAGTAGAATACCTAGTAAATACATTTCCAAGTGAACAATAAAGGTGTCAGAACAGGCACGTTCTTGCAACGGAAGAAGATCACAAAACAAATGGTCACTGGTTCACTGCTTTTTTTTTTTACGAGTTAGACTTACAGTATCCAATAATTCCTAACCATTTGTTCTACTTCCTATTACATGATAATCTTGATAATTAATTCTGTATTTTCTGCTTTTAAACATTATTTATAAAAATGAATTAATACATTTAATAATAGTGTCAATAGCCAAAATGTGATGGTTAGACAACTGGGTAAGAGCATTTCCAAAAACGCAGGTCTTGTGGGGTGTTCCCGGCAGTGGTTAGTACCTATAAAATGTGGTGTTTGACAATGTTTTACTCAACATTACTCACATCAGATATATTTCTGGCTTCAGCGTTCATGTTCACGTTTTCAGTCCTGGAGGTTAATGATGATAACATGACACAGCAGCGGCGTCAGCTTCTATGACCACCAGACCCCTGAATGTGAGACATTACCTGCCGATATTTATCTACAAGATGAAGACAAGGGAGCAGGTAGAAGATCTCCCCGGAGATATCTCTGCTCCTGTCTGATCAGTCTCTGATGTTCAGATTAATTGGGGAATATTAAATTATTAACAGCTCAGCCAAGGAATAAATTATTTAAAGTTTAGGAATGTGTTTTTATGATCAAGAAAATAATGTAAATTTGATGATAAAGTAATAAAACATACTACACAGAGACAGTTGTATTGCATCATCTCTTCATATATAAACTATATGGACAACAGTACAGATGTTTTCCTAATTCATCACTAAGCTGAATATATTTTGAGATGTAGGGTGTGAGATGATCTTTTCACAACAATTTCATTTGGTATCTGTTAGGTCCTTACCCCATCGTGTTCCAGCCTTCATCTTCGGAAGCTGCCCCAGACCTTCAAGAACGCACTCCGGCAGCTGCATAATGCGAGCACTACAAGAGCCCGCTCCATGTCTTCTTTGTGCCCTGGGTGACATTATGGATACCCGCATATGTGTACCTTGTTACATTGAGAGCAATTGGTTCGCATTACCAGAAAAAAACTGGGATCATCCTACCAGTTTAATAGCACACCAATGATTCTTAGGTTTCTCCAACTATTACCCAACGTTATTAGGGTGGTCATTGATTGATTCTCGGATCTATGTGATCTGATTCTTTTTAAATACTTCCTAGTGTACGACTACTGGCATCTTTGTTCATAAATCATATGCTCTGTTTACATGGCGGACCTTAAAAATATTGTCTTGGATGGGCGTACAGTTTGTATCTAAAGTCTGGAGGGAGTTCTATGGTCGTCTAGGAGTTTATCTGTCATTATTCTGTCATCAAAATATCATCCTTCTTCTGCAATTATGGTTTCCATCCCAGAAACTTGTCTACACGTAACGCCAACTCTGTAAACCCAGCGGAATCCATCTATCAATGACACAGCCTGGTCCCAAGCTCTGCAGAGTTTGGTTATAGCCCAGGGGTCCTATAAACCGAAGACTAATAAGTAACCCATACTGTATCTGGCCTGAATAATAAAGTGAGAGGACAGGTCTGGCTTTCCACTAAAAAAATGTCCATCTTATAGTTCAGTCAAATGTGCATTAAAATATAGGGGTTCCGATTGTATTACAGAGGTTATCAATCCTGTCTCCCACAGATTACAGTTGACAAGGTTTATGTACTTACATGATGTTAAAGTACATAACACCCATACATTTTCTTCTGAGCCGACGACGCTCATTGTTGTCCAGGGGAGCTGTTCAAATGAAAATACTCCAGCAGGATAAAACATTATTTATTATTCTTGTTTGAGACAGTACAGAGCTAAGATTAGCACCTAGGTTTACATGTTTCGGCTATCCGATAGCCGAAACACGTAAACCTGTGCGCTTTTCCTAGCTCTGTACTGTCTCGGAAGAAAAAAATAATGTTTTATCCTGCTGGAGGTGCTGGAGTATTTCCATTTGAATATTCCATTATTTAAGCTCCGTTCCAAGCTATCCGTGCACCACAGGAGAAATGCTAAGCTGGTGAGCTGACCTGGCTGTTTGTTTTGGTCTAACTACTCTTTGGATTCTGACTCTGTACCACATTGTCAGTTAGGTTTGACCCCTGCCCGTACGACAATCCCTTAGTGTTTTGTCCATCTTTTCTCCGCTTTGTGCTTTACAACTTAGGCGCAGGTTAGGGGATGTCACCCAGTTGCCGACAGTCTTTGCTAGCTATTAATCTCACCTGACTAAGGACCCTATTCCACCGGACGATTATCGTTTGTATAATCGTTAACGATTAACGATCTCAAACGACCGCTATTGCGAAAGACCTGAAAACTTTTACTCATTTCCATGGAACGATAATCGTTACTTACGATCGTAATTGCGATAGTATTTATTCGCTATTGCGTTCGTATCTATTGCAAATGACCGAACAATTTCTTATTCAATGCGAACGATTTGCGAAAGAGCAACGATAAAAATAGGTCCAGGTCTTATAAAGCGATCAACAATTTCTCGTTCGGTCGTTAATCGTTAACTGCATTTCAACCGAACGATTATCGTTTAGATTCTAACGATTTAACGATAAACTGAACGATAATCGGAATAGGGCCCTAAGCTAAGTGTACCCTGTATCTTTGTCTTTGTATCACTTTATCTGGTCATCTGATCTAGGCTCTTGTACCTCTGACTACTCTTTGGAGTCTGATCCCTCATTCACACATCAGTATATTTTTGCTGGCTGAAATTTGTGTCCGCAATCTGCTAAGAACCATCCGTAGCATCCTTGTTTTTTTGTTTTTTTTCAGTATCAGTATTTTTTGCGGACAGTTTGCGGATCGTAGAGACCCTAATAGATTTCTAAAGGGAAATGTGCTGCTATTGCGGTCCCCACTACAACATGTCCATTTTTTTTTTAGCAGAACACAAAGGCAAATGCGACAAATGTGCATGTGTGAACAGCCCTAACGAAAGCAATGTAATCTATTTTTGCCAACCATTGTGGATTCGGAAATATGGACACTTTTTGCGGACGTGTGAATGGGGCCTTACTCTGTACCTTATGGTCCGTTAGGTTTGACCTTTGTCTGTATAAATATACCTTGGTGTTTTGTCCATCTTGTCCCCGTTTTGTGTTTTGCACCATAGGGCACAGGTTAGGGGACAGCCTAGCTGACAGTATAAAGCCTTTGGAGTGTTCTGATAACTGATGTGCTAATATTGTCTTGAACTGGTTTCATAAGAAATGTATGTCCTTAACTAAATTAAGCTAAAAAGAAGAGTCGGGGTAAACACTTCTGTATTTGCTCATTCAATTAATATGAATCATAGGAGTTAATACAGATATGTCCATCTTTAAATGATCTCAATATGTTTAGGTTATGCGTACAAGAATCCCATTTACACGCTTGATTCCCTAAAGTTAAAACAAACATAACAGTTGATAGCAGGCATTGCCCACACTATTTGTATCTAATATAGTGCTTATAAGAATTGTATTGTTCTGTGTCAAGAAAACCTTTACAGACCATTTAAATTTTAGAAAATTTCATAAAAATGTTCACTTTTCTTCTTTCTCACAGACCCCATACGCCACATTTTATGTAGATAAAATTCTTTTGCGTGAACCAAATGTTTTCACACTATGTTCACACTATGTAAAAAACACGGCCGTATTTCATAACAGCAGCCGTAGTTACGCAACATTTTTTACGTAGTATGAACCTGGCCCTAACATGTAGTCTCATTAAATACAGGTAAAATCATATTTTTCTGCATCAATTAAATGACTTCAAAATTCAACCTGTGTTCATATAAAAAAATGAACATTTTTGTTTCCAGAGATCCACACAACTACCCAGTTAATACAACTAAAATTGTATTGTTCTGCATCAAATGTTTGAACATTCATATTGTGTCCTACTGAAAACTAAACTCTTCTTCCTAATAGCTAAAGATGAGCAACCTCTTTTTCAGAGACCCGCACACATACAGCTAAAATTTCATTGTCCTGCATGAAGTGTTTGAAAATTCAGCCTGTGTTCAAAAGAAAATTGAACTCTTCTTGCTGATTGCTGGACATGAGCTAAGCGAATCTTGCAAACTTCATTTCCAAATTCAAAAACAAACAAACATATTTGTGTTTCAGTTTTGCTTTTGTTTACAAGAAAGAAAATATGCTGTATTAAGTAAATATAAACTAAAATGAATGGCAGCTTTAATGTAAGGGGATCCTGTCTAATGCATTAGCCTCCAGTTATTTTAGCAAACAGTTACTTGATACAGTATATTTTCGGTCTAATTTTGCTATTTTTCATTTACAATAGAAAAACTTAAAACAAAAATATACTACAAATATAAAAATAGTATATGAGTTTATTGATAAATTTACCGGTGTTTGGGAATTATCAGTAAATTGATTAAAGATTACCCATGGAACAGCAAAACACACCGGGAAAAAATACATAAAAAATGTGGGTGAGAAAAAATACTAAATATCGGGTCAGTATAATAGTCTCAGAGTCTGTCAAAATCACTGAAATACCAGATAATCCAAGACCAAGAGGAGACATGTCAGGGGATGCGGCATTAGAGGCGACAGCTGCAATCATGTAGTTCCTGTGGTGCAGGTTCCCCTCTGCTCTCCCCCCTCGCACTTCTCTTCTCTTCACTCCTTTCCTTTTCCCCCATACCTCTCCCCTTTACCCCTGCCCCTCTCTCTCCTCTGCCCCCTCATTTCCTGCCCTCCCCTTCATCACTCACCACACAACCCAAAATGTTCCGTATCCTATGGGCCACTTGGGCTCCCGGTGTAGTGTAGGGGCTCCCTGATGTTGGGGCATGGTGGTCACTGCTCCTTCCCCATTGGTTGCTTGCTTGTGACAGTAAAACTTGGTTTATTCCCACGATGTCAGAGGCAGGGGAGGACTCTAACTGGCTCAATGAGGTTTTTTCTTTATTTACTAACTATAGCTGTATTACCCTCAGGGCTTTCTCAGCGGAGAAGTCTAGTAGGATGTTCTAATTGTATCATTGAATAATTGATTGTTTCTGTTTGTAGCATCCTACAACTTGTTAACCTGCTTCCTTTGTTACTGCAGCTTCATTCATCATTTTTCCAACTAGTCTTTCAGTGATTTCGACTATTATACTGATCCGATATTTAGTATTTTTTTCTCATCCACATTTTTAATTTTTTTTTTTTTTGTATTCATTGATCAATTTATTGTTAATTACTAAACGCCTATAAATGTATCTATAAAAATCCTATGATTCTTTTTTTAATATTTGTAGTATTTTTTTTTTTAGATTAAGTTTTAGTATTGTAAACAAAAAATAGCAAAATTAGAACAAAAATATGCTATATTAAGTAACTATATGGTAAAATAACTGGAACTTAACGCATTAGATGGGATTCCCTTACAATAAAGCCGCTAGTCATTTTAGTTTATATTTACTTAATATGTTGTTTTATGTTAATTAATTTTGCTTCCTGTCGGTTTTAGTACAGTTTGTTTAAGTTCGAATATTCCTGAATTTCCGAGTGTTTCACTTATTTCTACTGATAGCATTGTGAATTAACTAATATAATTTATTGCCAACCAAAAAGTCTTATTATTTTACATCAAGCGGATTTTAATATAAAATGTAGTCATTGCCAATATTATTTTTTTTTTGGCTAATTTTACTAAAATGTATAAAAATAGTAAAATAATCCAACAAATGAAAAATACACTGAAATCTATAAGATATTTTACCACATCATCCACTTATGGGCTGGGTTCACACTATGTATATTTGAGGCTGTATTTGTGAGGCTGTATAGCAACCAAAACCAGGAGTGGATTGAAAACACAGAAAGGCTATGTTCACATAATGTTGTAATTGAGTGGATGGCCATCATTTAATGGCAAATATTGGCTGTTATTTTAAAACAACGGCTGTGGTATTGAAATAATGGCCGTTATTTACTGTTATATGGCGGCCATCCACTCAATTTCAACATTGTGTGAACAGATCCTTTCTGTGTTTTCAATCCACTCCTGGTTTTGGTTGCTATGAGGACCTGACATGAGGACCAAATACAGCCTCAAATATACATAGTGTGAACCCAGCCATGTAGTGTATAATGTACAGCTTTCCTAATATCTTTATTCCTCAGACTGTATATAATTGGGTTGATTAAAGGTATGAACACAGTATATAGCAGGGAGAGGATTTTACTCATGGTGAGGGTTAGGCCCTTAGTTGGGAAAACATACACACCGAACAAAGTCCAGAAAAATATGGAGACCACAATGAGGTGGGAGCTACAGTTGGAGAAGGCTTTCTGTCTACCAGTAGTGGATGGGATCCTTAGGATTGCTGAAACTATATAAGTTTAAGAAACCACAATGATTATGGTTGGAATAAACACAACTGGAATACCTAGAAAATACATCTCCATGTTGACAACAAATGTGTCAGAACAGGCAAATTTTAGTAAGGGGCCAATATCACAGAATAAATGATCAATATAATTTGGTCCGCAAAACTGTAAATTTATTGTGGAAATAAAAATAATAAAAAATCCAGACGACCAACAAAGAAAGGTCAATATCACACAATGTCCGCTTGTCATGATGGAGGAGTACCGGAGAGGATTACAGATGGCCACATATCTGTCATAGGACATCACAGCCAGGAGGAGACACTCAGATGATTCTGAGGTACCAAAAAAATAAAGCTGAGTAATACAGCCAATAAAAGTCATGGTCGCCCCATTATTCAGTAGGATGTGGAGCAAGTTAGGGACAATATCTGTAGTCAGAAGGATGTCACAGATGGACAGGTGTAAGATGAAGAAGTACATTGGGGTGTGGAGGATCTTGCTGGTGGACACCAGGATGGTGATTAGGAGGTTCCCACATATTGTCCCACAATAAATCACCAGGAGAAGACAGAAGAGGAGAATTCTAAAATCTTGACCGATTTCAAATCCTAAAAGAAAAAACTCAGTGACGACCGTCAGATTTTTTTCCTGTTGCAGGTGGCAGGAAAGAACTTTTACTGCATTTAGAGTGATAGAAATTCAGATTTTGTAATATATTTTATAATACTGATATTCAATCCCTCTCATATTGAAAATGTAAGTAGCAGAACTGATCCAACAGACTTTTAAAGAAGAAATACAGTGTAACCATACAAAATATGCTCTCTGAATCTACAACTTGGCCTGTCTTCTCAGCATTTAAACAAAAATAGTAAAGAGGTAAATCTTAACATGTTAAATCCGCCTGATGAAGGTATCGACATGCAGGAGTCTGACTCCCAGCAAGATAGCTACAGAATTTGATTGGGCACCACAGGCTATTCAATTTTTCCAGCCATACAGTACCTTGTGAAATTACCTGCTCATTATATCACGTACCGTACTAATTGTAACAGCTGCACTAGGTGGATTGACTAAGTAGATGAATAGGCAAGCATAAAGACAAAGGACAACTTTTGATTAAGCCAACTGGATAATTCCCAGTAGGTAGTTGTATTTAATAATAAAGGTGGTCCTGGAAAGGAGAACTAGTGAACTGATGTTGGGGTTTTGGAAATGGAGGATAGCCTATCTGGTCTGATGTTGTACAGTGCATTGTGTCTTGCTGAGTAGCTGCACATAGGCTTCATAACCAGATCATGAAGGAATGGAATTGTATGGAGCATAGGCTTCATAACTAGAAGCAATGGGGTAAAATGGAACATGGGCTTCATAACTAGACCATGGAGCAATGGAAGAAAATAAAGCATGGGCTTCATAACTAGACCATGGAGCAATGGAAGAAGATGCCTTGGTCTAATAAATTACTGTATAAAAGTAGAGTAGAGAAGACGCTTCCCTAATTCTCTTCTATTCCATCCATCCTCCTGTCCATTTTTCTGCATCTTCTTCCCTCCCTTGGTACCATAAAGCAATGGGAGAAAATGGAGCATAGGCTTCATAACTAGGACCATGGAGCAATGGAAGAAATGGTGCATGGGCTTCATAACTAGGACCATGGAGCAATGGAAGAAAATGGACCATGGGCTTCAGAACTAAACCAGGAAGCAATGGAAGAAATGGAGCATGGGATTCATAACTAGGACCATGGATCAATGGAATAAAATGGAGCATGGGCTTCATAACTAGGACCATGGAGCAATGTAAGAAATGGAGCATGGGATTCATAACTAGGACCATGGAGCAATGGAAGAAATGGAGCATGGGCTTCATAACTAGGACCATGGAGCAATGGAATAAAATGGAGCATGGGATTCATAACTAGGACCATGGAACAATGGAATAATAAGGAGCATGGGCTTCATAACTAGGACCATTGAGCAATGGAAGAAAATGGAGCATGGGCTTCATAACTAAACCAGGGAGCAATGGAAGAAAAGGAGCATGGGCTTCATAACTAGGACCATGGAGCAATGGAATAAAATGGAGCATGGGCTTCATAACTAGGACCATGGAGCAATGGAATAAAATGGAGCATGGGCTTCATAACTAGGACCATGGAGCAATGGAAGAAAACTGATCATGGGCTTCATAACTAGACCATGGAGCAATGGAAGAAAACTGATCATGGGCTTCATAACTAGAAGATGGCTTGGTCTGATAAATCACATTTTTATTTTTTTATTAGATGGCACTAGGATGTCTTGTAAGAAGACAAGCTGGCAGGGGCAATGTGAAGGGCAATGTTCTGCCTAAAACATTGGGGATGATACTGTGGCATGTACCACTTACTCAATCATTGTCCTGACGTAACAGGTTGAATTAAAGAAGCACTTCCGTGTACCCTACCTGACGGATCCACTCCTCGTTTCGGCTCAAAAACTGCAGGGGCAGTTTTCCACAATACTGCCATGTGTTCTATCAAGACTACAGGCCTCAATAGGTCAGAGCTATTTCAAGTGAGACCTATATAATATTAGGCAGGCAATTTTTATGTTAAGACTAATGTCTATATACAGTATATAGGTATGTATGAGCAATGGTGTCCATATGTTTTTATTATAGAAAATACAGAATTTGCTAAAATTATCAAGTAAGCTCAACACATGTTGTACATTAAATACTGAATTTTCAAAATGAATTTCTTAAACCAAGAAAAAATACCTACTTTATCATAACTATATCTCAGACACTTGAGATAACCTTTAGAATTGGTATGTATTTTTCCTGGTAACATTACTCACTTGAGACATTTGTTTGGTCCCAGCATGCATTTTTGTGTTCCTTTTCTTGGCTGATCAATGTTACACAGCAGCAGCAGCGTCAGCTTCTATGACCACCAGACCCCTGAATGACATTACCTGCCGATATTTATCTACAAGATGAAGACAAGGGAGAAGGTAGAAGAACTCCCCGCAGATATCTCTGCTCCTGTCTGATGGGTCGTCAGAGTGATGGTCATTGGGGGAATATGAATTATAGATTAATCACAGTCTATTTTTTTATTTACAGAAAGCAAATGTTAAACAATTATACATGACATCATTATGGAGATGAAAAAAAAGTTTAATATAAAGAAGCAGATATATAAAACTTACTTCTAATAAAATACATTAAAGACTGTTAGTATTTATGTATTGAATTCTTTAAAAATAAGTTCATGTATTAAATTAGAGTAGAGAAGTAGAAGATTATTTTTTAAAGTTCCCCTAATTCACTTCTATTCATCCATTTCATCCACCCATCCCCCTTTCTGCTCATCCGCACCTTCTTCTCTCCTTTGGTAGAACTTGGTGGACATGTCTTTTTTTTTAACCTCACTTTGTAACTATATGGCCAAAAATATGAGGATATCTGAGCCTAACACCTATGTCAGTTCGTTGGTCCTTACAGAAACCATTGTTGCTTGTAGGAACTTGTTCTCCCATTGGAGCTATAAAATCCCCCGCTCCTCTGGAAAGGCTTTCAAGAATAATTTTTGGTGTTCTGGTTGCCTATCCAGCCGAAAGACAATTTGTGAGGCCAGGTACTAATGGTAGATGGGTATGTCTGGATGGTAACCAGTGTTCTTAGTGTTAATAACAAGAGTGTTGGACAGAGTTTAAAGTGGCACTGTTACACACAAAATAAAAAAATATTTTAACATGTCAGAGAGACATGTCAAAAAGTTTGATCGGACTGTGTTCAGACCAAGACTGATCAAGAGAACAATCCAAGAGGAGTCATGCTCAGCGCAGTCCTCTCCCATCTCTGTATCATACAAGGAGATGGACGCATAATAAAAGTCTAAGGGACATGTCTTTTCTCACTGTGGAAAACAATAAACACAGGACATATTTTGGCAAAGCTTTGAGTAAGGAGTTGCTGAAAAAGCTCTAATTTGAGGACTATGCCAATCATTGATTGGGTCTTCTATTAGGTCTGGTTCTGTTAATTCGTAGTCTTATCTAATGTTAAAATCTTAAAATTTAACTAATAGATCGGTTATATAGACAAATGCCTTCTGATCCACCGTCACTGTTAACCTTCAGCTGGGTTCACACTACGTATATTTCAGTCAGTATTGTGGTCCTCATATTGCAACCAAAACTAGGAGTGGATTAAAACACAGAAAGGATCTGTTCATACAATGGTGAAATTGAGTGGATGGCCACCATATAACAGTAAATAACGGCCATTTTTTCAATACAACAGCCGTTGTTTTAAAATACCAGCAAATATTTGCCATTAAATAGCGGCCATCCACTCAATTTCAGCATTGTGTAAACAGAGCCTTTCTGTGTATTCAATCCACTCCTGGTTTTGGTTGCAATATGAGGACCACAATACTGACTGAAATAAGCGTAGTGTGAACCCAGCCTCAGAATGTATCTATATTGTCAAATGCCCTCCTGCATCAATTACAAATGCAGAAAGGGAAAAATTGGCGCATGTAGGTGACCCATAAACCAATCATCCAAGATCCAACCTTGACTCTCGGGGCATCTGAATCATCATTCTTGCAGCAGACTCCACCAATTCTTACACTTCCCCCTCTCCCGAAAGTATGTATGCACAGTAATACTAGCGATAATTTATTACAACACACAATTACATTGTGTTTTCTGTACAACTTTTATAATGTCTTTATTCCTCAGACTGTATATAAGAGGGTTCACTAAAGGTGTAAACACAGTATATAGCAATGAGAGGATTTTACTCATAAATAGGGTTAAACCTTGTGTTGGGACGACATAAACACTGAACAGAGTCCAGTAGAATATGGAGACCACAATGAGGTGAGAGCTACAGGTGGAGAAGGCTTTCTGTCTACCAGTAGTAGTTGGGATCCTTAAGATGGCTGATACTATATAAGTATAAGATACTACAATGATTGTGGTTGGAATGAAGACAAATGGCATGCCTATTATATAAATCTCCAAGTGAACCATAAAGGTATCAGAGCAGGCAAGATCTAGTAAGGGGACAATGTCACAGAATACATGGTCAATGATATTGGGACCACAGAAGTGTAATGTTGCTGTTGTTACTGTGTAAATTAAATTAACAGAAAGTCCACAAAACCAACAGATGGCGGCAAGTACTACACATGATGTACTAGTCATGATGGAGGAGTACCGGAGGGGATTACAGATGGCCACATATCTGTCATAGGACATCACAGCCAGGAGAAGACATTCTAAAGTTTCTACAGCACCCATAAAATAAAACTGAGTCATACAATCAATAAAACCTATGGTCTCTCCATTATTTAACAGGATGTAGAGCAGGTTTGGGACAATATCAATTGTTAACAAGATGTCACTGATAGAGAGTTGTTGGATGAAGAAGTACATTGGGGTGTGGAGGATCTTGCTGGTGGAGACCAGGATGATGATCAGGAGGTTCCCACATATTGTCCCAAAATAAATCACCAGGAAAAGACAGAAGAGGGAAAGTCTTAAATCTTGAGTAATTCGAAAACCTACAAGAAAAAACTCAGTGATCACCGTCAGATTATTCTCCTGTGTGTAGAAGAGATAACAGATGTGAGAGGAAAAAAAGTTAGAAAGCCATTTTTACAACTTGGACAACATATTTGTAAGATACTCTTGGTAGAGCCGATATGAGTCAATAAGATACCTGCCCTTTAGACCAGATACCTTCCTTATTAATCTCCTTCTCTCCCGTCACTCAGAACTGGCAGTGAAACAAAATCCAATCTTATATACTGTTTTAAGAACCCGGACCCAGAGCAGACGTGTCCTCTCCCTTAACCCTCACCATTCATTACGACTCATACTCAAGAATAATAATAACTTCCACCAAAGTAAATTGGCCCCTAATTTTCTGATATGGCAGTCAGGGGGGTCTGCATTGCTTATAAACTCTAGTTGATACTTGCAGAAAACATCAATACACCTTCAACGAACCTAGACATGTAAAGCCATGGTTCCCTTTCCCGTTCTATTACCATTGATCTTACAGCAATATCAGCAAAATCTTGCAGAATTTCTAAGAAAAAGCTGAATACCACCACACAGCTAGAAGATAAACAAATCACTAAGTACTACCGATGGCTGACCTTCATATTTCCCTATGAAACTATAAAATCTGGCATCTCATACTGGACATCAGCCATACCCAATTACAATTACAATAGCTTACACAACAATAGATGATCTCCTAAAGACCCTGTAAATGTAGCTTCCCTCAGCATTTGATTGGGAAATGTATAAAAGTGCTCATAAAGCCTTTATCTCACCCCACAAATTATACCTGCAAGACACCCCCCCCCCCCCCAATCTACTCCACTGCCTGTGGCCAGGCACACATATCCAAACCATCTGGAATCTGGTCAAAACGTTCATCTCTACTCTACCCAATGACCACCATACAACTAGTAAGGGAGAAGAAGATGCAGTCTGATGTATCTGCTGCTGCAAGCAAAACCACCTGGAATTGTTGGATTTCTGACAGCCCACCTACCAAGCAACTGTTTCTGGGGAAAATAGTATACTTATTGCATATGGACTGGGTAGAATTATCCCTTAGGTTACAAACCCACTTGCCGGATCTGCAGCGAGTCTCCTTGCTGCATTTTTGCAGGGAGACTCGCTGCAGATCCCGGCCCTATACTTTCAATAGCAGAGAAACTCGTAGCAGGGATGTACATACAGCAGGGATGTACAGCAGCGATTTTGTCTGCAGCCCGCCCCATTAACCCCCCGGCCGCCGGACATTATACATTACCCGGTCCCCGTTCCTGCTTGCTTCGGGGCTCCCGGTGTCGTCACGGGCCACCCGGCCAATCAGTGTGTTGCGGCGGGGCAGCGCACTGATTGGCCGGGCGGAACATGCCGGGAGCCGCTGAAGCAAGCAGGAGCCGGGATTAGGTAATGTATATCCTGCCCGCCCCCCTGCAGCCCGGATCGCCCCCAGCCCCCGGCCGCACGATCGCCCCCAGCCCCGCAGCCTCCGGCCGCACGATCGCCCCCCAGCCCCGCAGCCCCTGGCCGCACGATCGCCCCCAGCCCCCGGCCACACGATCGCCCGCAGCCCCCGGCCGCACGATCGCCCCCAGCCCCGCAGCCCCCGGTCGCACGATCGCCCCCAGCCCCGCAGCCCCCGGCCGCACGATAGCCCCCAGTCCCGCAGCCCCCGGCCGCACGATCGCCCCGCAGCCCCCGGCCGCACGATCGCCTGCAGCCCCCAGCCCCGCAGCCCCCGGCTGCACGATCGCCAGCTGGGGGCGATCGTGCGGTCGGGGGCTGCAGGGCTGCAGGCGATCGTGCGGCCGGGGGCTGCGGGGCGATCGTGCGGCCGGGGGCTGCGGGACTGGGGGCGAACGTGCGGCCGGGGGCTGCGGGGCTGGGGGCGATCGTGCGGCCGGGGGCTGCGGGCGATCGTGCGGCCGGGGGCTGGGGGCGATCGTGCGGCCGGGGGCTGCGGGGCTGGGGGCGATCGTGCGGCTGGGGGCTGCGGGGCTGGGGGCGATCGTGCGGCCGGGGGCTACGGGGCTGGGGGCGATCGGGGCTGCAGGGGGGCGGGCAGAATATACATTACCTGATCCCGGCTCCTGCTTGCTTCAGCGGCTCCTGGCACGTTCCGCCCGGCCAATCAGTGCGCTGCCCCGCCGCAGCGCACTGATTGGCCGGGCGGGCCGTGAAGACACCGGGAGCCCCGAAGCAAGCAGGAACGGGGACCGGGTAATGTATAATGTCCGGCGGCCGGGGGGTTAATGGGGCGGGCTGCAGACAAAAGTTTCTCTGTTATTGAAAGTATAGGGCCGGGATCTGCAGCGAGTCTCCCTGCAAAAACGCAGCAAGGAGACTCGCTGCAGATCCGGCAAGAGGGTTTGTAACCTTATAAAGGAAAATAAAAGTTTTACAGATGAGCGAACCGGGCCGAGGTTTGGATTCGTACTAACCTGATCCATCACATTTGAATTCCGCTGTCTTCCCATTCTGCGGAGAAGGTGGAGATACAGTAGCTCAAGTCCCACCTGGAAAACAGGGATACAGCCTAGGTCATAGACTCTATCCCTGTTTTCTAGACGAGACTCTGGTTTTCTCCACCTTCTCCACGGAACGGGAACACAGCAGGATTCAAATGCGGATGGTTCGGGTTCGTACAAACCTGAACCTTGGCCCAGTTTTTTCATCTCTAGAAGACCCTTCTCTATGTATATAGCAGACCCTTCTCTATGTATATAATGTAGCAGACCCTTCTCTGTGTATATAGCAGACCATTCTCTATGTATATAGCAGACCCTTCTCTGTTTATAGCAGTCCCTTCTCTGTGTATATAACAGACCCTTCTCTGTGTATATAGCAGAACCTTCTCTGTGTATATAGCGGACCCTTCTCTGTGTATATAGCAGACCCTTCTCTATGTATATAGCAGACCCTTCTCTATGTATATAGCAGAACCTTCTCTGTGTATATAGCGGACCCTTCTCTGTGTATATAGCAGACCCTTCCCTATGTATATAGCAGACCCTTCTCTATGTATATAGCAGACCCTTCTCTATGTATATAGCAGACCCTTCTCTGTGTATATAGCAGACCCTTCTCTGTGTATATAGCAGACCCTTCCCTATGTATATAGCGGACCCTTCTCTATGTATATAGCAGACCCTTCTCTGTGTATATAGCAGACCCTTCTCTATGTATATAGCAGACCCTTCTCTGTGTATATAGCAGACCCTTCTCTATGTATATAGCAGACCCTTCTCTATGTATATACTGTAGCAGACCCTTCTCTATGTATATAGCAGACCCTTCTCAGTGTATATAGCAGACCCTTCTCTTTGTATATAGCAGACCCTTCTCAGTGTATATAGCAGACCCTTCTCTGTGTATATAGCAGACCCTTCTCTGTGTATATAGCAGACCTTTCTCTGTGTATATAGCAGACCCTTCTCTGTGTATATAGCAGACCCTTCTCTATGTATATACTGTAGCAGACCCTTCTCTGTGTATATAGCAGACCCTTCTCTTTGTATATAGCAGACCCTTTTCTATGTATATAGCAGACCTTTCTCTGTGTATATAGCAGACCCTTCTCTATGTATATAGCGGACCCTTCTCTGTGTATATAGCAGACCTTTCTCTGTGTATATAGCAGACCCTTCTCTATGTATATAGGGGACCCTTCTCTGTGTATATAACAGACCCTTCTCTGTGTATATAGCAGACCCTTCTCTGTGTATATAACAGACCCTTCTCTGTGTATATAGCAGACCCTTCTCTATGTATATAGCAGACCCTTCTCTATGTATATACTGTAGCAGACCCTTCTCTATGTATATAGCAGACCCTTCTCTGTGTATATAGCAGACCCTTCTCTATGTATATAGCAGACCCTTCTCTATGTATATAGCAGACCCTTCTCTGTGTATATAGCAGACCCTTCTATATGTATATAGCAGACCCTTCTCTGTGTATATAGAAGACCCTTCTCTGTGTATATAGCAGACCCTTCTCTGTGTATATAGCAGACCCTTCTCTGTGTATATAGCAGATCCTTCTCTATGTATATAGCAGACCTTTCTCTGTGTATATAGCAGACCCTTCTCTATGTATATAGCAGACCCTTCTCTGTGTATATAGCAGATCCTTCTCTATGTATATAGCAGACCCTTCTCTGTGTATATAGCAGACCCTTCTCTGTGTATATAGCAGACCCTTCTCTGTGTATATAGCGGACCCTTCTCTGTGTATATAGCAGACCCTTCTCTGTGTATATAGCAGACCCTTCTCTGTGTATATAGCAGACCCTTCTCTGTGTATATAGCAGATCCTTCTCTGTGTATATAGCAGACCTTTCTCTGTGTATATAGCAGACCCTTCTCTATGTATATAGCAGACCCTTCTCTGTGTATATAGCAGATCCTTCTCTATGTATATAGCAGACCCTTCTCTGTGTATATAGAAGACCCTTCTCTGTGTATATAGAAGACCTTTCTCTGTGTATATAGCAGACCCTTCTCTGTGTATATAGCAGACCCTTCCCTATGTATATAGCGGACCCTTCTCTGTGTATATAGCAGACCCTTCTCTATGTATATAGCAGACCCTTCTCTGTGTATATAGCAGACCCTTCTCTGTGTATATAGGGGACCCTTCTCTATGTATATAGCAGACCCTTCTCTGTGTATATAGCAGACCCTTCTCTATGTATATAGCAGACCCTTCTCTGTGTATATAGCAGACCCTTCTCTGTGTATATAGGGGACCCTTCTCTATGTATATAGCAGACCCTTCTCTGTGTATATAGCGGACCCTTCTCTGTGTATATAGCGGACCCTTCTCTGTGTATATAGCAGACCCTTCTCTATGTATATAGCAGACCCTTCTCTATGTATATAGCAGACCCTTCTCTGTGTATATAGCAGACCCTTCTCTGTGTATATAGCAGACCCTTCTCTGTGTATATAGCAGACCCTTTTCTGTGTATATAGCGGACCCTTCTCTGTGTATATAGCGGACCCTTCTCTGTGTATATAGCAGACCTTTCTCTGTGTATATAGCAGACCCTTCTCTATGTATATAGCAGACCCTTCTCTGTGTATATAGCAGACTCTTCTCTGTGTATATAGCAGACCCTTCCCTATGTATATAGCAGACCCTTCTCTATGTATATAGCAGACCCTTCTCTGTGTATATAGCAGACCCTTCTCTATGTATATAGCAGACCCTTCTCTGTGTATATAGCAGACTCTTCTCTGTGTATATAGCAGACCCTTCCCTATGTATATAGCAGACCCTTCTCTTTGTATATAGCAGACCCTTCTCTGTGTATATAGCGGACCCTTCTCTATGTATATAGCAGACCTTTCTCTGTGTATATAGCAGGCCCTTCCCTGTGTATATAGCAGACCCTTCTCTGTGTATATAGCGGACCCTTCTCTGTGTATATAGCAGACCCTTCTCTGTGTATATAGCAGACCCTTATCTGTGTATATAGCAGACCCTTCTCTGTGTATATAGCAGACCCTTCTCTGTGTATATAGCAGACCCTTCTCTGTGTATATAGCAGGCCCTTCTCTGTGTATATACTGTAGCAGACCCTTCTCTGTGTATATAGCAGACCCTTCTCTGTGTATATAGCAGACCCTTCTCTATGTATATAGCAGACCTTTCTCTGTGTATATAGTAGACCCATCTCTGTGTATATAGCAGACCCTTCTCTGTGTATATAGCAGACCCTTCTCTGTGTATATAGCAGACCCTTCTCTGTGTATATAGCAGACCCTTCTCTGTGTATATAGCAGACCCTTCTCTATGTATATAGCAGACCCTTCTCTGTGTATATAGCGGACCCATCTCTGTGTATATAGCAGACCCTTCTCTGTGTATATAGCAGACCCTTCTCTGTGTATATAGCAGACCCTTCTCTGTGTATATAGCAGACCCTTCTCTGTGTATATAGCAGACCCTTCTCTGTGTATATAGCAGACCCTTCTCTGTGTATATAGCAGACCTTTCTCTGTGTATATAGCAGACCCTTCTCATTGTATATAGCATGACTAGGGGCAGGGCAAATTACGGGGGTTACCTAAAATGATAACCTTAATACACATCCCCACCATTATCTTAACTTACCCTTCCCTTTACCTTAAAAGAAGACATGACACCTGCTAACGTTGGAATAATGGCCACAGCAGCCTTTTATTGAACAATAAATAACATGTCAAACATGATACCAACTATTTAAACCCCGATAACTCCCACCCAACCTAATAACATACCCATCAGGGAGGTCATGGATGGCCCAGCAGCAGTATGAAAATATTGGTCCCCCTGTCGCACCGCGCCGACTCAGGGCTGGCAAATATGCCCCAATACTGCTTCCCATATAACAAATATTCCTCCGCCTAAGCGGTAAGCACCACCAACCATGCCCCATCTCCCTGCAACCTAAAGGAGAGGGGATTGCCACCTTCAAGATCTCACCTCCAACACCTCCTCACACAGTGCCATCCACGACCACCCCTCCGCAGCTGCCGCGACAATAATTAAACAATATCAGCCAACCACCCACCTACCAAGAAACAGGGCGGGCGGGCGGGCGCTTCAGGTCCGGGACAGAGGAGCTGGTAAGCCGAAAAACCCCTCCCCCTGCCTTTATACTCCATCCTTGCTCCCCTCCCCTGACGCTATTCCCTGCCCCCCTATTGGCCTCTGCCCGCATCCCCACTCCCCCTGCTCCATCCCCTTTTCCCACAGCCTGACCATGCGTTGCCCTCATGCTCACCTAACCTAAGCCCTGTTAACCCCCTATTGCCCACCCCTTCATGTCCGGGCTGCAGCTATACTGCGCCCGCTTACGCCCTCCCTTGACTAGGGGCAGGGCAAATTACGGGGGTTACCTAAAATGATAACCTTAATACACATCCCCACCATTATCTTAACTTACCCTCCCCATACCCTCCCCTTTACCTTGAAAGAAGACATGACACCTGCTAACGTTGGAATAATGGCCACAGCAGCCTTTTATTGAACAATAAATAACATGTCAAACATGATACCAACTATTTAAACCCCGATAACTCCCACCCAACCTAATAACATACCCATCAGGGAGGTCATGGATGGCCCAGCAGCAGTATGAAAATATTGGTCCCCCTGTCTCACCGCGCCGACTCAGGGCTGGCAAATATGCCCCAATACTGCTTCCCATATAACAAATATTCCTCCGCCTAAGCGGTAAGCACCACCAACCATGCCCCATCTCCCTGCAACCTAAAGGAGAGGGGATTGCCACCTTCAAGATCTCACCTCCAACACCTCCTCACACAGTGCCATCCACGACCACCCCTCCGCCACCACGAGCGAGCTCGACCCCTTGAACTCGCGAGTCCCGCCACACCTCAACGGCCTTCTCCAACCCATCCTGAATGTCACAAGACCACAGATCCATCCCCACCCCATTAAGGTGCACCCCATCACTGTCCATAAAACCTTCAGTAGGGATTTCCAACTCCCGGTGACGGACCACAATGCCCCCATTGCGAGCCACAAAGCGAGACACCTCGCGATTAACCCGCCCCCGTGCCCGATTCAGCTTGTCAATAGAGCGCGCGTGCTTCCACACGAACCTTGCCACTATCTCGGACCACACCACAATCACGCCGGGGAACAACGACCAAAGACGGAACAGATCGCACTTAATGTCTCTTATCAGATCCCTAGAAGATCTGACGCCGAGGTCGTTGCCCCCGACGTGAAGGGCCAGAATATCAGGGGGCCTATCCAACCTGGAATAGTAGTGGACCTCCGGCAGAACTCCACTCCACAGCATGCCTCCTATTCCCATCCAGTGAACCTGAACCTCTGCCCGCGGGAAACCCAGTTGCCTTCCCTCCGCCCGGATGTCAGCACGGCACGCCCCCCTCCGAACAAACGAATGGCCGAGAATCCACACCAAGCATGCCGGGCCTAAAACAAAAACACAAAACAACAACAGCATGAAAGCAACATCCCAGGCAAACAACACGTTCAAAGCAAATCTAACCTAACATAGGACCGAAACCTAGCAGACTCCCACCGACCAATCTGGCGCACAACAGATTCTCCCAACCCCCAGCGAACCGCCTCTGTCGCCGCCCCAATCCGAAAGGAGTGGGAAGCGAACTCCCGTGCCGGAAGGCCCAGTCTCGCCAAGCACTTCCGGAACACCGACACAAACTGAAAGCGCGAGAGCGCTCTCCCATCCCTATGAATCAAGAAGGAACCCCCCGCACCCCTAGGTCGAACCGCGCTGAACAACCGAACGCTCTCCACCGGGCACACCACCGAACCGGGAACCGCGTACAACAGCACCCTCCTCCCCCTACCCGCCTGGTCCGTCTTGGAGCGCCGCAACCAACAAGACACAAATCCCTGCCCCAGCACCACATCCGCCAGCTGCATCCCACCCAGGGCCGCACAAGACGAGCTGACCAACTCCCCGATCCTGAACGCCCAAAAGAAGGCAAGCGAAAAGGCCACCCTAAATAACAGGCGTTCGTAAACATTAAAACAAACACCATCCAGATCCCCCACTAATCGTCCCAAAACCTCGAAGGACACCGGCCGTCTCCACCCGCGACCGTCGATACCCCCTCACCGCCTGCCGGACTACAAACTCCTTCGTCCAATCACGCACCCCAAGCAACTTAAACCAATATGCCAACCCTGACAATTTCCGAACCATCCCCGCACCCGACACACCGGCCCCAAACAAATCACCAATAAAACACAATAACAAGGGAACGAGCTCACCACGCACACCATCCACCCCCCACTGCCCACAGAAACTCAGCCACTCCTGCCACGCCACCGAATGACTCCTCCACGTACTCCCCGATACGGCTTGCTGCATCAAACCAAACGCTGTCCGGATACCACCTCCCACAAACAGCTCGGAACGGGCTTCCCCTGTTGCTCCGCCTCCGGGGCCAACAAACGGAACCGATCGAACTGCAAACGAGAAAGTGCATCGGCTATAGAGTTAGCAGTCCCTGGCAGATGACACGCCAGCACCCACGCATTCAGTTCCAGCCCACGCAAAACCAGGCGCCGCAGCAATCGCACCACCGGCGGGGAAGATGCCGTCAGACTGTTGACAGCCTGCACCACCGCCAAGTTGTCGCAACAAAAACGAACCCGCTTGTTCCGGAACCTGTCACCCCACACTTCAAGCGCAGCCACAATCGGGAACAGTTCTAACAGGGCCAGGTTACGTACCCATCCATTCTCCCGCCAACAATCCGGCCACTCCCCAGCAAACCATTCACCACTCAAGTACGCTCCGAACCCAACCGACCCAGACGCATCAGTGAACAGTTCCATATCCACAGTCCGAATCCACTCCTCCCTCCACACCGACCGTCCATTAAAACACACCAGGAACTGCGCCCACACCTGCAAATCTGCCCTGTGATCCGCCGTCAGCCGTATCCTATGCATCGGCGAACGCACCCCCGCCGTGGCCTGCGCTAGCCGCCGGCAAAAAATGCGCCCCATTGGCATAATGCGGCAAGCAAAGTTCAGCTTGCCCAGCAGCGATTGCAACTGCCGCAAGCGAACCTTGCGCAGTTCCAAGAAACAACCCACCAACTCCCGCAGCTCCACCAGTTTGTCACCAGGCAGTCGGCACTCCATTGCCACCGAGTCGATCTCGATACCCAAAAAACGGATGACCGTAGCCGGGCCCTCCGTCTTTTCCGGTGCCAATGGAATGCCGAACCTGCGGGCCACCTGCTCAACCGTATGCAACAGAAGGGAGCAACAAGTGGACCGTGCCGGACCAATGCACAGAAAGTCGTCCAGGTAATGCAACACCGACTGCAAACCCGACTCCCTGCGCACCACCCATTCCACAAAGGTGCTAAATGTCTCGAAATGTGAACAAGAGATTGAGCACCCCATAGGAAGGCAGCAGTCCACATAGTACGCCCCCTCCCAAACACACCCCAGCAAATGGAAACATTCAGGATGCACCGGCAAGAGCCGAAATGCAGCCTCAATGTTGGTTTTTGCCATTAGTGCCCCCGGCCCGCACCGCCGCACCCATTCCACCGCCTTGTCAAACGACACGTATGAAACCGAGCAAACTTCTTGCTCAATCCCATCGTTAACGGACAACCCCGCCGGATACGACAAATGGTGAATTAACCGGAATTTATTAGGTTCCTTCTTGGGCACCAGCCCTAAAGGAGAAACCCGCAGGTGGGGCCACGGCGGGTCCGTAAACGGACCCGCCATCCGCCCCAGGGCCACCTCCTTGCCCAATTTGTCGCCCACCACGTCCGGACGCAACCGTGCGGACTTCAGATTTGGTGGGCGAAAAATCGGAGCCTCCCTCGAAAAGGGGATCCGAAATCCCCACTGAAAGCCGGACACTAATAATTCCGCCGCCGCCCGATCAGGGTACTCATTTAGATACGGCCGCATCGCCTCTAGGCTCACTGGCGTCCGACCCTTTACCACCAGTCTCTCCGCTACGCCCTTTCTGCTTCTTGAAGCATCGCGATTGGGGGTGGTTCCCCCCGCAAGTTCCGCACTCATGCTTGAACTTGCACGAGGAACCAAAACGACAGTGCCCGTCGTTATATTGCCAGCAACACCCTGGCCTCTGGCCGGCCGAGGTTCCGGTCGATGAAACCGAACCCCCGGCCCCAGACCGAAACGGCTGCGACGGAGCGCGCGCTGCTGTCATGAGCCGCATCCACAAGGCTATATCCTTATGGTCCCACCTCAGGGATGGGCGAACCGCCTTGCGCTGCCTGAACTGCTCGTCATACCGCAGCCATGCCGTGCCACCGTAAACCCGATATGCTTCGCCTATCGAGTCAAGGTAGCAAAACAGGGCCGAGCAGCATTGAGGAGCCTTTTCCCCCACTACGCTAGCCAAAATGGCGAAAGCCTGAAGCCAGTTAGAAAAAGTGCGCGGTATCAACCGATACCGCCGCTTCTCCTCCTCCTCCTTCTTGCTGTCATCAGGCTTTCCCTTATCTAAATTAAATTTTTCAAGGGGGAGCAGGGAAAATATTTCCACGTACTCACCCCGCCAAATCTTCTCCCGTACCTCCTGCTTGAGGTGGGCCCCCAGGGGCCCCTCAAAGCAAACGTACACCTCCCCACGCGCCGCGTCATCCAACCGCACCGAAACCTCCGAAGCCGCGACCCCCCCCGCGGTCGTTGCTCCGCCTGCTTGCGCTCCCCCGGAGGCCCCCGCTGCCACTGGCACCAGCGCACCACCCGCCGCCCCGACCGCCGACGATAACGCAGGCGCAGCGCTACCCCCCAACCAGGCAGTAACCGGAGACCCTACACCCCCCCGGGCCCCCGCTCCCTGCGACCACATCTCACGCATACCAGCCAAAAACTGCGCAACCACCTCACCCATACCAGCAAACTGACCCCCACCACCGACAGACCCCTGAAACCCGGCTCCACTCGCACCCCCACCACTCACACCACACGCCACAGGCAAAACAGACATGGACCGTGACTCACCAGGCTGACTCTGGACGAACACCGGAACAGCCGCGACAGAGGATGCTACGCGCCTCGGCGAATCGCTGACAACTTCGCCGTCTTCCACGGCCTCGATGTCATCGTCCGGTGACGAAGCCCTCTGGTCCTCACTGATGTCCCCGGCGCCAGGGGCCAGGCTCCGACCCTGCCCCTGCGCCAGCAACGAATTAGGGCTGCCGCTGAACAGGGGGACGGTCGCTGGCGAAGCACTGCGGTAGGCCCCTTGCCGCCTGGACCGCCTGACCTCCCCCCGCACTTCCGCTGAAATCGCTGGCAGGGGTGCCCCCCCCTGGGAAACCCCCTCAGGCTGGCGCCGGGCCCGGGTGCTCAACTTCGCCCCAGACTTCCTATGGGGCCTGTAGGAGGACTCGCTCCTTCCTCTGACTGCCCCCTGCACAGGCCGGTGGGAGGGGCCAGCCGCAACAGGTCCCGAGTCAGCAGCCGGCACCGAGGAGGCAGAGGCTGCTGCACGTGCCTCTCTCCCCGCACCGGAACCCCTCCGCGCTCCGGGATTCCTCCCAGCAGCCCTGCCGGACCGGCGAGGAGAGGACCGGACAGCAGGGGCTGGAGGGTCCTGGACAGGGCTCCCTACGCGGCGGGAGCGGCGGGGCAATTCGGGGCTCAGCCGCTCCGGCGGGCGCCGGCGGCGAACGGGGGGGTGCGCACCCTGGGAGCTTGCCGCCCCCCCCCGTTCCCCCTAGTACCTGCAGGAACTGCTCCTGCAGCCATTCAGCCCCATGGCGCGCCGCGGCCTCCCACAGGGAGGCAGAGAAAGCCTCTCGGTCCATCACAGCAGGAGCAGCATGTCGCTTCAGGTCCGGGACAGAGGAGCTGGTAAGCCGAAAAACCCCTCCCCCTGCCTTTATACTCCATCCTTGCTCCCCTCCCCTGACGCTATTCCCTGCCCCCCTATTGGCCTCTGCCCGCATCCCCACTCCCCCTGCTCCATCCCCTTTTCCCACAGCCTGACCATGCGTTGCCCTCATGCTCACCTAACCTAAGCCCTGTTAACCCCCTATTGCCCACCCCTTCATGTCCGGGCTGCAGCTATACTGCGCCCGCTTACGCCCTCCCTGACCCTTCTCTGTGTATATAGCAGACCCTTCTCTGTGTATATAGCAGACCCTTCTCTATGTATATAGCAGACCCTTCTCTGTGTATATAGCAGACCTTTCTCTGTGTATATAGCAGACCCTTCTCTGTGTATATAGCAGACCCTTCTCTGTGTATATAGCAGACCCTTCTCTGTGTATATAGCAGACCCTTCTCTGTGTATATAGCAGACCCTTCTCTATGTATATAGCAGACTCTTCTCTGTGTATATAGCAGACCTTTCTCTGTGTATATAGCAGACCCTTCTCTGTGTATATAGCAGACCCTTCTCTGTGTATATAGCAGACCTTTCTCTATGTATATACTGTAGCAGACCCTTCTCTGTGTATATAGCAGACCCTTCTCTGTGTATATAGCAGACCCTTCCCTATGTATATAGCAGACCCTTCTCTATGTATATAGCAGACCCTTCTCTGTGTATATAGCAGACCCTTCCCTATGTATATAGCAGACCCTTCTCTGTGTATATAGCAGACCCTTCTCTATGTATATAGCAGACCCTTCTCTGTGTATATAGCAGACCCTTCTCTGTGTATATAGCGGACCCTTCTCTGTGTATATAGCAGACCTTTCTCTGTGTATATAGCAGAACCTTCTCTGTGTATATAGCGGACCCTTCTCTGTGTATATAGCAGACCCTTCTCTGTGTATATAGCGGACCCTTCTCTGTGTATATAGGAGACATTTCTCTGTGTATATAGCAGAACCTTCTCTGTGTATATAGCGGACCCTTCTCTGTGTATATAGCAGACCCTTCTCTATGTATATAGCAGACCCTTCTCTGTGTATATAGCAGACCCTTCTCTATGTATATAGCAGACCCTTCTCTGTGTATATAGCAGACCCTTCTCTGTGTATATAGCAGACCTTTCTCTGTGTATATAGCAGAACCTTCTCTGTGTATATAGCGGACCCTTCTCTGTGTATATAGCAGACCCTTCTCTGTGTATATAGCAGACCCTTCTCTGTGTATATAGCAGACCCTTCCCTATGTATATAGCAGACCCTTCTCTATGTATATAGCAGACCCTTCTCTATGTATATAGCAGACCCTTCCCTATGTATATAGCAGACCCTTCTCTGTGTATATAGCAGACCCTTCTCTATGTATATAGCAGACCCTTCTCTGTGTATATAGCAGACCCTTCTCTGTGTATATAGCGGACCCTTCTCTGTGTATATAGCAGACCTTTCTCTGTGTATATAGCAGAACCTTCTCTGTGTATATAGCGGACCCTTCTCTGTGTATATAGCAGACCCTTCTCTGTGTATATAGCGGACCCTTCTCTGTGTATATAGGAGACATTTCTCTGTGTATATAGCAGAACCTTCTCTGTGTATATAGCGGACCCTTCTCTGTGTATATAGCAGACCCTTCTCTATGTATATAGCAGACCCTTCTCTGTGTATATAGCAGACCCTTCTCTATGTATATAGCAGACCCTTCTCTGTGTATATAGCAGACCCTTCTCTGTGTATATAGCGGACCCTTCTCTGTGTATATAGCAGACCTTTCTCTGTGTATATAGCAGAACCTTCTCTGTGTATATAGCGGACCCTTCTCTGTGTATATAGCAGACCCTTCTCTGTGTATATAGCGGACCCTTCTCTGTGTATATAGGAGACATTTCTCTGTGTATATAGCAGAACCTTCTCTGTGTATATAGCAGACCCTTCTCTGTGTATATAGCAGACCCTTCTCTATGTATATAGCAGACCCTTCTCTGTGTATATAGCAGACCCTTCTCTATGTATATAGCAGACCCTTCTCTGTGTATATAGCGGACCCTTCTCTGTGTATATTGTGTTTTATTTATCCTTTGATGATCTCGGTCTAGTGTGTATATACGTCTATGAATTCCGTTTTGTATAACATTGTGTCTGATGTAGGGGGCTAGCCGCCGCCGCCCCAGAACTTACATTCAAACATCAATTAACCTTTTAAAAGTTATCGCCTGATTTCTTCAGTCTTCTGCTACTTTCTATGACACAGTACAATATTATTCTTCTATACATGCCTCCCAGACACTTAGGCGTCATTCTTAGGATTCTTTCTTATATATAAACTACACAGTGGTTTACAGACTCACACCAGACGTTCCTTTAGCTTCGACATTCATGTTCTTTTTCTTTTTGTTTCCTCTCTGTTTAGTTCTTACGATAAGTCCAGAGATGATGGATGACAATGTTACCCAGCAGCACCATCAGCTTATGTGGTCACCAGACACCCGAATGGGAAGAACTACCTGCAGATATATCTGCAATAACCCCCCGGAGATATGTCTGCTACTGTCTGAGGAGTCTCCGGTGTGACGCTCACCGGTTATAGATTAATCCCAGAGTTCATTTCTTTCTTAATTTATGGAAATAGATTATAAAAAAATTGTTATAAATTACATTATTGTGGAGATGAAAAGCTTTACCATCAGGATGTAGAATGTCAACTAGAAGTGATAAATAATCCAATACCATAGATACAGGCTGATATATTGCTGCAAGTTTCTGATCATCTCATCTCAACACCACAGATAATAATTGGCTGTTCACTTTTAACCTCATTACTATATTTTGTATTAAACAGAAAATAACGGCAAATGGATGAATATGGAATCTTATTGGGGGTGCATTGTAAATAGATACCTAATAGAGAGGAATGGCAGCCACAAACACCTGACTCTTGAACTCAAATAAAGTAGCCAAAAAGCAACTCCCCTCCTCATCCATGATTCTTTTCCCTGCTTGAATGGCCAACATTGGCAGTTGGACTGGGAGATGGAGATTCCCAACCAGGTGTCATGATGTAAAATTTTTTAATCTAGGGCTAGGAGTAGCGTAGACAAGTAGAAAAGATGTTGGGGGACCAGTGAGTACATCTATATGCTTTTTGTGCATTTTTTTATGGGATCACTGGAGTTCCCCTAATAGGCTATGTTCACACAACGTAAAAGTACGGCCGTTTGTATGAGTGGACTAGCCTCATGTTGCTCTAAAGGATCCCGGCCGGAGCGTATACACATCATATACGCTCCTGCCGGGATCACAAGCGGCAGCGCAGAGAACTGACATGTCAGATCACACAATGTCTTTGTGTGCTGTGAGGAGTTCTGATCCGGGCGCGGTGATGCGCCCGCATCAGAACACAGCGACCAGAAAGATCATCCGGTCTGTACTGCAGTACCGGCCAGGATGATCTTTTCAGAGACTGGCCGGGTCACGGAGCGGCCAGTCTCATACGCTATGTGAACATGGCCTAAAACTGTATTCAACCATATTACATATCCTTACAGCTGCCACATTTGTGAGGTAAGTGTTTTTAGAAAAAACTGAACTCAAGAACAAGAGGACAAAGTGAGAGGTTACTGGGGTAAAGATATTATTTTACTGAAAAAGTAGTAGATGCTTGGAACAAACTTATATCGCCTGGGCTGTCAGCCGTGTTCTGCTGCCGCCACTTCTATTGCGTGGGGTGGCATGCGGCAGACCATTGCTATCGTGATCAGTAAATTTTCAGCATGTTGAAAAACCAGGATCAGCCAACATCCTCAGCTGATCGCAGTCTTTTAACATGAGCTATTGCACCAAACAATTATCAACTGGAACGTTTTGTGTAATATGCGCATACACCGGGCTACTACTATGTACTGTAGTCAGTGATGATTTTTATGCATCATCGCTCAGTCCGTGCAGGTGCAGCAAGTCAAGAGAAAGGAGTCCTCGGTCCTGTTCGCACATTCTATAGTGGTGCAGTACTCCACAAAAAATATTATAGCATACAATACTATAGATGATTTACCAAATTATCCTAGTATGATTAGTTCTCTGTATGGATTTTAATGTCTTTATTCCTCAGACTGTATATAATGGGATTAACCAAAGGAGTAAACACAGTATATAGCAGGGAGAGGATTTTACTTATGGAGAGGGTTTGGTCTTTTATCGGTACAATATAAACACCAAATATAGTCCAGTAGAATATGGAGACCACAATGAGGTGGGAGCTACAGGTGGAGAAGGCTTTATGTCTACCGGTTCTGGGTGGGATTCTGAATATAGTAGAAATAATATAAGTATAAGACACCACAATGATCGTGGTTGGGATGATTATAACCAGAAGGCATAGTAAATAAATCTCTACATTAACAATGAAGATGTTGGAACAGGCAAGTTCTAGTAAGGGGACCATGTCACAGAATACATGGTTGATAACATTCTGTCCACAGAAGTTTAGCATTGATATAGTTATGGTGCCAGTCAACATTACAGAATACCCAACCAACCAACAGATAGTGGTTAATATCCCACAATATTCACCAGTCATGATGGTGGGGTAATGGAGGGGATTACAGATGGCCACATATCTGTCATAGGACATCACAGCCAGGAGGAGACACTCAACAAATGCAGAGGCACCAAAAAAGTAAAACTGAGTAAAACAACCAGTAAAAGTAATGGTGGCCCCATTATTCAGTAGGATGTGGAGCAGGTTGGGGACAATAACTGTGGATAATAAGATGTCACTGATGGAGAGTTGTGAGATGAAGAAGTACATTGGGGTGTGGAGGATATTGCTGGTGGACACCAGGGTGATGATCAGGAGATTCCCAAATATTATCAGGCAACAAACCATGAAGAAAAGGCTTGTCAATAAAAGTCTTAACTAGAGATGAGCGAGCATGCTGGTCCGAGCTGGGTACTCGATCAGTATTAGGGTACTCGATGGTACTCGTTACTCGGACGAGCATCTCGCGATACTCGAGGAAATCTCATCATCCGTTTCCTGTAAGTTTGGGCGCTATTTCTCAGCCAATAAACATGCAGGAGACTCTTTGGTGCATCCTGCGATGACGTGGGACCCATACATGTCGATAGCAGCGATTGGTTGGCCAGATCAGATGACCCTGCCATATAATACTCGGCGTCGGCAGTGCTCGCTTCAGACGCATGCTGTGAGAGATCAGGGACAGAGCTGCTGCTGGTCAGGGAGAGTGTCAGTGTAGGATATAGCGTTCCAGTAGGCAGGGTATATACTAGCAATACAAACACACAGACCTTTTCAGGGCTTAAAAGCTTTTATTAATACTATTACTACAGACTGCTGGCTGGGAGTTGCAGTGCTGCTACCGCGATTTAACCAGCACACTGTGGTGACCGGCTGCTGGCAGAAAGGGGGCATTAGGTGTTGCATACACACCCCTAAGAAGTGCTCAGTGTACTCCTTTTTTTTATTGTGGGGCTGGTGGTCCTGCTGTAGTACATTGTATTGCTGGGATTTGTAGTACATCCTGCATAGAACTTCACTGCTCATTGTAAGAGGTATCACAGCGTGTATCTAGGTCCAGCCACTACCAGACTGTACCGTTCAGCCCCCCTAAAACTTATGGGACCACAAGTATTTTTCCTGATTTCTGTATTTCATACGCAAGGCCTATCTAATTTCAATCACAGACTGCACATAGACCCAAAGCAACCAAAAACCATAATTAATAAGCATAGCTGCCAGGAATAAAGACACAGACACCGATTTAACTTTTGCTGGGTGGTGATCGGCCACAGCTTTTAATTATTTCTCAAACCAAACCAATAACCGGGCACGTAGTGCCGAACTCTTAGACCGAGGGGTGTAAAGGGGTATGCCGGACGACAGACTCCTGCCGTGCAAGTCCGCCTTACTAACCCAACACGCCTGCTTAGCAGGTAATTTCCGCCAGCTGTGACTTATGTATAATTACAAAAAGAAACAAAACACCATGACAAACCAAGATCAAAAGGGAGGGCGGGTGGGCAAACCGGCTGCAGGTCAGTCCTGTGGAGACTGAGGGCAGGAAGAGGAAGTTCAGGTTCCTAAAGGCAGAGGGAGGGGCCAGAGCAAGGAGGGAATCCGGCCTATTGGCCACAGAGCTCATAGGAAACATACAGGAGCTGTGTCTGAGAGGGGTGTGGGAGGAGCTACAGCCTCACAGGAACTGTTAACCCTTTCCTGGCAGCTGCTGACGATCAGGTCTTAGGAGGAAATAGAGGAGAGTGCATGTGCAGTCAGTATGCACCCTCCATATCCAGTCAGGTGCCTTCCATCACAACTGCTTTCACAGAGTAAAGGGGGTGTCAGAGAGTGTGTCTAGGTCTAGCCCAGTGGTTACTGCTGCTGCTACGGGGCCCGGCTCATCAAGGGGCCTGGCAGTGGGGACTGCGGGGACTGTGTGTGTGATGTCCCCTGGTTAGCTCTGCAGGACGTTTGTCCTGACACTAGCTAACCAGGGGAGAACGATGTTTGTAGAATTGCAGGGCAAACACTTACCAGCAGGGGGCGGCATCACAAAGTATGGGGGAGAGAGTGAGACTGGCCTGTCAGCTGCTGCACGGAGCATCCTGTGAGGTAGGATAACCTCTGACCCCTAGCCCTCTCCCGCCCCGGACCTCGGAGTGATAGTGACAGCTCCCTCCTCCTCTTTCTGTAAGTGTAAACTGTCTCTGATAAGAGACGTGTGTGTGTGTGTGTGTGTGTGTGTGTGTGTGTGTGTGCGCGTGTGTTTTATTTCTACAGGAGCAGTGACATTATAGGACTACAACTCCCAATGTGGTCTGTCTGCTATCTGTGCCCCCCTCCCCCCAAAGACACAGACAGACCACACTGGGAGTTGTAGTCCAACACTGTCTATATAGAAAGAAGCCCTGTGACTGCAGCTCTTGTAGGACTAAAAAAAACTCATTATGCATAGTAGTGACAGGCTGGATATATATATATATATATATATATATATATATATATATATATATGCAGTGCAGTAGCAAGCTGGTAGGCGGGCAGTTACAGAATGGAGGTGTCTGGTATGGCAGCGCTATATAGTCACAGTATGGTGGTATTGTTCAGGTCTGGTATGGCAGTATTATCCAGTCACAGTTTGCCGGTATTGGTCAGGTCTGGTATGGCAGTGTTATCCAGTCACAGTATGGCAGTATTGGTCAGGTCTGGTATGGCAGTGTTATCCAGTCATAGTATGGTGGTATTGGTCAGGACTGGTGTGGCAGTGTTATCCAGTCACGGTATGGTGGTATTGGTCAGGTCTGGTATAGCAGTGTTATCCAGTCACAGTATGGCAGTATCGGTCAGGTCTGATATGATGGTGTTATCCAGTCATAGTATGGTGGTATTGGTCAGGTCTGGTGTGGCGGTGTTATCCAGTCACAGTATGGCGGTATTGGTCAGGTCTGGTGTGGCGGTGTTATCCACTCATAGTATGGCGGTATTGGTCAGGTCTGGTATGGGAGTGTTATCCAGTCACAATATGGCGGCATAGGTCAGGTCTAGGGATGAGCGAACCGAACCGTAACGAACCAGATTCGTTACGAACTTCGCAAAAAGTTCGGTTAGTCACCGAACCGAACTTTGAGAAAGTTTGTAACGAATCTGGAATATTCGATATGCGTATGCATATCTCCTAAAATTCGAATATTTGATCAAATATTCGATCCCATTAAAGTCTATGGGAACAAGTATTCAATTATTGAAAAACATCTATTCGACCACTTGGAGGTCACCAAGTCCACAATGACTCCTCAGGAAATGATGCCAACACCACTGGAATGTAACTGGGACAGCAGGGGAAGCATCTAGCACCCCAAAATCGCAGGTATTAAAGTCACAAGTCGATGTTATACAGGTGAATTACCTGGTTATTAAAGGGTGTATGAATATTTTATAGGTCCAGCTGGTCGGCTGTATTATGTAGCAGGTAGCACTTGGTAAACAGAGAGCCTTATTGTAGCACAGCAGCCTGCTTGTACCACCCTGTGTATTTATGTATGACGAAGCAGCACGTAGCACTGGATGAACACACGTACTACTCTTTTTTTTTTTTTTTTTAGATCTAGCAGTCTAGCAGGTATCAGCAGCACAAAGCACTTGGTCAGCAGAGTGCTTGCACTACCCCTTGTAGATTTGCTACTACATATTTAAATGGAAACACCCAGTAACCTTGTTTGCTGTCAATGAATGAAAACACCCAGTACTCTTGTTTGCTGTCAATAAAAGGAAACACCCAGTAGCCTTGTTTGCTGTCATTTAATGGAAACACCCAGTGTCCTTGTTTGCTGTCACTGAATGCAAACACCCAGTAAGCTTGTTTGCTGTCACTGATTGAAAACACCCCGTAGCCTTGTTTGCTATCAGTGAATGGAAACACCCAGTAACCTTGTTTGCTGTCAATGAATGGAAACACCCAGTACTCTCGTTTGCTGTCAGTGAATGGAAACACCCAGCAACCTTGTTTGCTGTCACTGAATGTAATCACCCAGTAACCTTGTTTGCTGTCAATGAATGGAAACACCCAGCAACCTTGTTTGCTGTCACTGAATGCAAACACTCAGTAACATTGTTTGCTGTCACTGAGTGGAAACACCCAGCTACCTTGTTTGCTGTCATTGAATGGAAACACCCAGTAACCTTGTTTGCTGTCAATGAATGGAAACATCCAGTACTCTTGATTGGTGTCAATGAATGGAAACACCCAGTACTCTTGTTTACTGTCTATGAATGAAAACACCCAGTAGCCTTGTTTGCTGTCACTGAATGGAAACACACAGTAACCTCGCTTGCTGTCACCAATTTTGGGATGATTTATATGATACCTCTGATTTAATGGTTCACTGTGTGATCACTGCCATGCTGTTGCCCAAAATTTGGCGTAATGGTGCGATTAGGCAGCCTCAGAGGCATACATACATGCTTCCCCTCCTGCCCCATATGCATGCAGAGGTGTTGGCATCATTTCCTGAGGTGTCATTGTGCACTTGGTGACCTCCAATTCGTCGAATATTGATTTCCAGGTCCCAAGGATTTTTCTCCCACAGACTATAATGGGATTTGATATTCGTTCGAATAGTCGAATATCGGGAGCTATGTGAATCTAATCCAATCGAATCGAATATTTCACTATTCACTCATCTTTGAATATGCCAGGATTTTAAGTAAGGCATACGGGACTGCAGGGGCAGGTATCCAGCAAACATGTAGTTAATTGCCAACATGGCTTTTGTACCTCCCCCTGGGTGGTCAGTCAGGTAGACCATGTGGGGGGCAGCATGTGACCTGTAGCAGCCTATCTGCTGCTGATTGGCATGGGGTATATATTGCCGGGACAGCCCCCTATGCTTCCTCTTCCCTGCTGGGTCAGATCCGGATTCCCACCCTCCCTCCCTTATGTGAGATGTTTGGTTGTTATATATTCTGTGTTTCTGACATATATCTCATTGTAGATACTACCTATCAAGCCACAGCAGGCGGTGAAATGATGGCTAAGAAAATGGAGGAGTAAAAGTTGGCAGTGCCCGTTCAAGTTGACAGCTGGCACACCCCTTTTTGTTGGTACACCTCCGGGAGTTATGTGATGTTTCTTTAAGAAGGAAGTGGTTTATAAGAGTAATAAAAAATAATAAAGCTGTGGCCTACCTCCGCCCAACAACAGTGTGTAGTGTTGCATTATTAAAGGTTATGGCTATGTTGGCCTATAAAGGGTTAAGTTTTGTGTTGCTCCCTGCAGTCCTAGTAACCAGGTAATTCACCTGTATAACATCGACTTGTGACTTTATTACCAGCGATTTTGGGGTGTCAGATGCTTTCCCTGCTGTCCCAGTTGCATTCCAGTGGTGTTGGCATCATTTCCTGAGGTGTCATTGTGGACTTGGAGTAGTGAGATATTTGAATAATCGATATTCGTACGAACATCCCAGCGAATATTTAATCGAATATTCCATCCCATTAAAGTCTATGGGAACAAGTATTCGATTAGTGAAAAACATCTATTTGACCATTTGGAGGGTGAAACCGGAAGCTGGGGGATTTGAACGCTTAGCGAATATTTATCGGATATTCGCGGGATATTCGTACGAATATCGAATATTCGAATATCTCACTATTCGCTCATCACTATTAGCAAGGTTCGTTTTAGGTTCGGTTCGTACGAATCCGAACTTCCCGAAAGTTCGCCGGATCGAACCGAACCAAACTTTTCAAAAGTTCGCTCATCCCTTGTCAGGTCCGGTGTGGTGGTGTTACGCAGTCACTGTATGGTGGCATTGGTCAGGTCTGGTATGGCGGTATTGGTCAGGTCTGGTGTGGTGGTGTTATCCAGTCACAGTGTGGGGGGGAGGGGGGTGCCCCGTTGGAAAGTTTGCTATTGGGCCCAGACATTTCTAGCTACGCCTTTGGTCTAGCCACTACCAGATTGTACCGTACCGCCCCACAAAACAGGTCGGTACTACAAGTATTATTTCTGATTTCTATATTTCATACTCAAGGCATATCTAAGTTCCATACAGTTCAGTGTCCATAAAATGGTGACCCCCAAGGGTAAGGGTCGAGGACAAGGATGAGGTCTTGGGCGTGGGGTTCCAAGTCATGCTATTGCCGGAGGCCGTGGTTCACGGCAGGGTGACACAGCAGCACCTGAGGAGGTAGCAGTGGCACACTGCAGACGTCCACTCCCTAGCATCTTTGCCCAACTTACGGGGTCTCATGGTAGACCGATATTGAAACCGCAGCAGTGTGAATCACGTGGATTCACCGATGTGAATCAGGTGATCACGTGGATAGCGGATAATGTGTCCAGTAACTTATCCACCACCCAGTCTTCCACGCAGTCCAGCCACGCTACCCAAGGAAGTGGAACCCTTGCTCCATTAGCTCAACCTCCTTCCCCACAGCCTGGCCCCTCCAGGGAAAGAAGGAATTCAGATCCAACATGCTCCCAGGAACTCTTTTCTGGACCCTTCCCTGAGTCAGAGCAACCGGAGCAGTCAATCTGTCCTGATGCCCAAACTATGCAGCTACCGCAGTCAGTGGGTGATGAGAGTGGGGATTTGTAAGCGGGGTTGGAAGAGGTGTCTGATGATGACGATGAGACCCGGTTGTCAGACAGTGAGGTTGTTGTCATGGATGTAACTCAAAGTGAGGAGGAGAGTGAGGAGCTGGTGGATGAGGACAAGGTGAAGGACCCGAGCTTGGTGGATAAGCCTAGTGAAGACCGTGCTTCTGAGGGGGAGGCAAGTTTACCTGCAGGACCGGTTTTAAAGAGGAAGAGGGGTGGGGAGAGGGAGAAGCAGGGGCAGAGCGAGTAGATCAGCAACTGTTTCACGGAGTCAAACTTTCGTGGCCAGGAATAGATGTTCCCAAGTCTGGAGGTTTTTTAAAGAAACTGTGGATGACCGACGGACTGTAGTGTGCAACCACTACCAGCATGCAAAGGCATATGAGTGTTAAACATCCCACTCAGTGGAACCAAGGCTGGCTCTATCAGTCCCCCCACCCAGGCCACAGGCACGAGGGACTCCCATCCTACACGCACCCCTTCACCTCCACTATGCTCCACACCCTCCAGCATGGTGTCTAAGCACAGCGTTTAACTGTTCCTGCAGCAACTGTCCCTTGCCTCCATCATGGCTACTGCTGGGCCTTAACTGGCATCTATGTTGACTACTGCTGGGCCTTTACTGGCATCCATGTTGACTACTGCTGTGCCTGCCCTTGCCTCTATGTTGGCTACTGCTCGGCTTTAACTGGCATCCATGTTGGCTACTGCTGCTCCCTGGAGTTTTCTGTGTGCTCAAAGCCATGCAGTGTCTGGCCTAATTTTGGGGAGGCCCACTTGCTTCCTCACTCACTTTTAATGGTTCTCTGTGTGCTCACTGCCATGCTAGGTCTGGTATAATTTTTGGAAGGCTGACTGGCTCCCGCTTCTACCTTCTGAGTTTTTGGGTGGTCCATATGCCTACCTCTGTTTTAATCAGGTTTCTGCACGGAATTAGGCAAAATGGTGCCATTAGGCAGCCTCAGAGGCATGCGTACATGCTGCCCTTTCTGTTTCCTGTCCATTTCCGTTGTGTTTTAATCAATGTCTGAGGTTGACAGATTTTTACACAACCTTCCCTCTACCGAACTTGAGTCTCCCATTGACTTCAATGGGGTTCATTACTCAAAACAAGCACTCGAGTATTGGGAAATACTCATCTCGAATAACGAGCACCAGTAGTGGATTATAAGAGGGGCGTTTTGGGCGGCATCCCGGGGCCCTGAGCTCCTGGGGGGCCCATGACCACCCAAAAAGACTTATACTTTCAGTGGTGTACTGTCTCCTGGCTACACTTCCGCCATGATTTGCAGAAAATCACAGTTTTTTTATGGCAATTTTGCACAATTCAGGACATCATGACATTATCTATCCTGTACTATGAACGCCAGGCTAGTGCTTCCATAGTTACAGTGGGGTGGGGGGGGCCAGGCTTGGTGAACAGCCCGGGGCCTATGGTAACGTTAATCCGCCCCTGACGAGCACCCAAGCATTTTAGTACTCGCTCATCACTAGTCTTAACCCTTGACTCACTTGAAATTCCAAGAGAAAAAATTCTTCAACTTTTGTCTTGTTGTAACTATAGTGCTTGAAAAATCATCTACTTTTTTCTTCTTCTTCTTCGTTCAAACTACGTTTTGAAGCCCTCAAGGGTGACAGGTGTGCTATTTATTTTTGGTTTCCATCAGATTTGTCGTTTTTAACCCCTAGACGACCCTGAACATACAGTTACGCCATGGAAGTCTGTCACCAGATGACCCTGAGTGTAATTGTACGTCCAGGGTGTTTCTCCTGCTGAGTTTAAGTGTAAGTGACAGGGGGAGTCCTCTGTCAGTTACCGATCGGGACCCCCACAGTGTGACTGCGGGGGTCCGAATCGTTGAAACGGACCGCCGGAGGTCTCTCACCTGCCTCTGTGTGGTCCGATCGGCGATCTGCTCAATTAGCAGATCGCCTATCACACTGATCAATGCTTTCCCTATGGCATAGCAAATAATCAAACAAATGTATGTAAAAGTCCCCCCCCCCAAAAGTAAAAATCACTAATGCACTACCCCAAAGCCCCTCCCCCAATATACGTTTGAATCACCCCCCTTTCCCATTATATAATAAAACAAATAAAACATAAAAATAAATTAATAAACATATAATATGTCAAGGTGAGATTTGCTTTTCATCTACCTTGTTCCCAAGTGACCCTGTCCAAATTAAGTAAGCTGAGCGCTAGCGACGAGGACATGACACCAGGCAAAAAGACGGTATAACTTCCTCACTCAGCTGAGTTTAGGAGTGTGCACTCACGCTTTATTTGGTTTCACAAGAAATATATATAAGCTTTTAATACAGGTGGGGTTTGGTCAGTCCAGTCTGATTGGTCAGTCCATAAATGGTCATTAGCTTCCTGTACTGCGCAGTCAGTGATGTTTACCATATATATTGTTTATATAATAGTCTGGTTCTTGTGGTTTGTGTTGTGACTACGATGTAGGTTCATGGTGCTTTTTTCATCGGCCTGCTGCCAGCATTCCTCTCCTCTTCCATGGCCAAAGCCATTTTAAGGATTACAATGTTTTTACCCAAAGTAATAACCCCTTCATATCCACCTTCACATAATATACCATAGTGTGCATAATATTCCGATCTATTAAAATATAACAAGAGTCATTGCGAGCGGCGAATGGTATACACGAAAATAGGGGAAAAAGTGCGGGGATTACCGATTTGATGTTACATTATATTTTTAAAAAAAAATTATAAAAAGTGATTAAAACGTCCGATATTTACAAATTTGGTATTAATAAAATCTAGAGATCATGGCGGAAAAAATGACATCTCATACACCCCTCTAGGTGAAAAAATAAAACCATTATAAGCAGGGCCGAATTAAAGGGAGGGCACACGGGGCATATGCCCCGGGGCCTCCACCGCTTAGGGACCCCCACCAGCCCGAACCCTAGCAGAATGGTGCTGCTTACCCAGGATGTCAGGCCACGTAATTCGGCCCTGACACAGTGGGTAAGAGCGCACAGAAAGTGCTGTGTTCTCACATTGCGTTATTAACCCAAACACAATGTGGGAATACACTCTGATACTTAGCCCCCCCTACTTCTGTCTCTAGGGTCTTGCATCTTCCCCTGCACTGCAGCCTCTAGTGACCACTTGCATAACAGAGGAGGATGCTGAGCTATACAGCCAGGAGCCAGGAAGGGTCTGTGCTAAGTGTCACAATAGGCCCATTTTATTAATAATTAATTGCCAAAACCTGCATATATATTGTGTTCAGACTGACCTATAGAATAATGCTCTCATGTCGCTGTTACCATATAGTGCATTACGTAGACACAGGAACCCCCCAAACGTTACCATATTGCATTCTTTTTTACGATTTCACCAATTTATATCTTCATAAATAATAATTTTGGAATTCCATCATACATGTTATGGTAAAATGAAAGACGTCTTTACAAAGTACAACTATTCCTGTAAAAAAAAATCAAGCCCTAACACAGCATGTAGATAGAAAACTGAAAGTGCTGGAGCTCTTAGAAGCGGGAGGAGGAAGAAACGAAAACACTAAGATCAACATTTGCGCGGTCTCCTGGGTCATTTTGGGCCTGGCCCTCAAAGGGTTAATAAATTTACATTTAAAGACCCCTAATTTGCATAGGAAATAACTACCACAAGGTACAGTACTAACAGCCAATTACAGCACATATGCACATATGTCCAGTCTCTTCCAATCACCCCCAGTAAGCCCAACTACCCCCAGTCTCCTTCAGTCTGCCCCAGTCTGCTCCAGACACCCCTAGTCTTTCCCAGCTACCCCTGTCACCACCAGTCAGCTCCAGTCACCCCCAGTCTGCCCCAGCTACCCCGAGTAACCACCAGTCTGCCCCAGTCTCCCCTGTCTGCTCCAGTCACCCCCCAGTCTGCTCCAGTCACCCCTAGTCTTCTCCAGTCACCACCAATCTCCTCTAGCCTGCCCTAGCTACCTCTAGTCTCCCCCTAGTCTGCCCCAGTCACCCCCAGTCTACCCAAGCTACCAACTTTTTAAGGTTTCATGGGGCCCCATACTGTACCCCTGCCCCTTATCTTTTCCAGTACTAATACACCCATCATCTGTTCCTGTACTACTACTACTACTACTACTACTACTCCTACACCTCTCAACTATTCTTGTACTGCTACTGCACACTTCATCTATACCTGTACTACTACTACTACTACTACTACTACTACACCCCTCATCTGTTCCTGTACACTCAAGTTTCCGTTTCACACCACCATCAGTCGTAGATGGAGGATGCTCCCATGTTTGGCCATTAGCAGTACAAATAAAATCTTTAGGTAGCTCCTGCGATTCTTGCAATACTATTTACTATTTACTATTTGCTCATCTCTAATCTCTAGTAATAAGGTATACTAGACCTGGACTGCACAAGGAGAAAGGATGATCAGCTGACCACACCTGCATGTATATACCCTCCTGCTGGTGCACGGAGGTGTGAGAAATCACCAAGGAACAAGCAGCAAGGATAGTTCCAGCACTCAGTTGTCCAAATGTTATTCCTTTACTGTAGTATAGCAAAAAAAAAAAAATTCTGACAAGCGATTGTCAGGACTTTAATGTGTTTTTTTTGTTTTTTTTTTTGTAAAAAATTGACAGCCCTCCAATGCCTCTGTTCACACTCTAAGTTTCACACTGCATGTGGCTGAGGTACAGACAAAAAACACAAAGTGCTACAGAAACCTACAGGTGCAAGCTGTTGGCACATGCGATCACTCAGTGACAGATACTTGATCTGTCATTGAGCACCTTAAACGGCGTTTAATTAGAGTCAGCTGCAATCCCTTATTACCTGCGGCCCCCGGAAACTGATGTGAGCGGGATTGCTTTCTCTGCAGCTTACTGATGGGAAGGGGTGGTAAATCAAGAGGAAAAAAAAAAAAAACTACTTTATCATAACTATTTGAGACACTCGAGATGACCTTTAGAATTCTTATGTATTCTTCTTGGTTACATTTCTGCCTTCACATATTCTTTTGGCCTCAGCATACATTTTCATGTTTATTTTCTTGGTCTTTCCAGCAGTTCAGTTCTGTTCAATGTTACACGGCAGCAGCGGCATCAGCTTCTATGGCCACCAGACCCCTGAATGTGAGACATTACCTGCCGATATTTATCTACAGGATGAAGACAAGGGAGCAGGTAGAAGAACTCCCCGGAGATATCTCTGCTGATCAGTCTGATCAGTCTCCGGGGTGACGGTCAGCGGAGGAATATGAATTATAGATTAATCACAGTCAATTTTTTTTATTTATAGGAAAAAAACTTATAACAATTATACACGACATCAAGTTTAATATAAAGAAGCAGATATATAAAACTGATTTGTAATAAAATACTGTTAGTATTTATGTATTGAATTCTTAAAAAATATAAATTACTGTATGGAAGTAGAGTAGAGAAGAAGGAGAAAATTCTTTTTTAAGGTTACCCTGATGCCCTTTCCTCTTTCCTCCCTTGGTAGACCTTGGTGGACATGTCTTTTTTTAACCCTACTATGCAACAATATTCCCAAATATGGCATCTGAGCCTAACATCTATGTCAGTCTGTTAATCCTTACAGAAAACAATGTTGTTAGTAGGAATTTGTTTCCCATTGTAGCTATACCAACCCTTACTCTTCTAGAAAGGTTTTCTAGACTCATTTTGGGTGTTCTGTTTGGAATATTTGCCCATGCAGCCAAAACAGCATTTGGAAGGTCATTTACTAATGTTAGGTGAGTAGGTCTGGCTGGTAACCAATGCTCTAAGTGTTAATGCTAAGAGTGTTGGACAAAGATTAAAGAGAACCAATCAGCACAATTGTGCTGATCTGGTTCCCTGCAGCACAGTATAGCTGTGGCTGTTATGCTCTGTAAGCTGCACGGTAGACTTATACTGTGCTGCAGTGAACCATATCAGCACAATCATGCTGATTGGTTTATTAAAAAAATAAGTTGCATAATGAAAGTCCATGGGGCATGTTTCTTCTTACTGTACTAAACAATGAACACAGGACGAATTTCAGCAAAGCCTTGGAAAAGGATTTGCGGCAATAAGATTTAATTTAAGGATTTAAGGATTTTTTAGATGCAATTTTTTTTATCTGCCTGTTTTAAGTATTCAGACAAAAGTTTGGGTAATCCTGGTTGGCGCCCAATTTAACATTTGCGACTTTTTAAAAAGTCGTACAAACAGGCGCAGGCTGACGTCTGGTCAGTATCAGGTGAATGCGTATACACAATTTTTACATTTTTGTGCCTTTTTCTGCGCTTTTTTTGTGTGACTTTTTACTTAAATACATTCACTAAGGCAGTGCAATATTTTAATAAATCAGTCACAAAATATTGGACCAAAATATACACAAATCCTCCTTAGAATAGTTGAACACCTTAGACTTGTTAGTAAACGTCCCACAATGTTTCATCATTGGGATGTTCATTAGAAGGTTTCTTCTATAAAGTCTGGTTCTGTTTATTCGTAGACTCAGTAATATTAGTGATAATTTATCTCAACACACAATTACAGTGTGTTTCCTGTACAACTTTTATAATATCTTTATTCCTCAGACTGTATATAAGAGGGTTCACTAAAGGTGTAAACACAGTATATAGCAGGGAGAGGATTTTACTGATGGTGAGGGTTCGGCCTTTTGTTGGCACAAGATAAACACTGAACATAGACCAGAAGAATATGGAGACCACAATGAGGTGGGAGCTACAGGTGGAGAAGGTTTTCTGTCTACCAGTACTAGATGAGATCCTTAAGATGGCTGATACTATATAAGTATAAGACACCACAATGATTATGGTTGGAATGAAGACAAATGGCATGCCTATTATATAAATCCCCAAGTGAACCATAAAGGTATCAGAGCAGGCAAGATCTAGTAAGGGGACAATGTCACAGAATACATGGTCAATGATATTGGGACCACAGAAGTGTAATGTTGCTGTTGTTACTGTGTAAATTAAATTAACAGAAAGTCCACAAAACCAACAGATGGCGGCAAGTACTACACATGACGTACTAGTCATGATAGTGGGGTAACGTAGGGGATTACAAATGGCCACATATCTATCATAAGACATCTCAGTGAGAAGGAAACACTCAACAAAAGCAGAGGAACCAACAAAATAATACTGAGTAAAACAACCAATAAAAGTGATGGCCGCCCCATTATTCAGCAGGATGTGGAACAGGTTGGGGACAATAACTGTAGAAAATAAGATGTCACTGATGGAGAGCTGTGAGATGAAGAAGTACATTGGGGTGTGGAGGATCTTGCTGGTGGACACCAGGGTGATGATAAGGAGGTTCCCAGATATTATCAGACAATAAACCATAAAGAAAATGCTCATCAATAAAAGTCTTAACCCTTGACTCTTGACTTGAAATCCCAAAAGGAAAAATTCTTCAACCTTAGTCTTGTTGTAATTCTACATGAAGAACGGGAAACATAGAGAATGTTAGCCACCGAACTGTAATGACACTTATCATAAAGTCAATATACAATACTATGCAAACATTTCAGCAGGTTTGGAGCAAATTCTAAGAAGATTTCACTGACAGAAGTATAACTAGTTCATTTTGAATGCAAAGTGAATAAAAAGAAAAGAAATGTAAAGAAGAATATCCTGGGGTCTTGAGTTTAAATCCCACCAAGGATAACATCTACAAAGAATTTGTGCTTGTGTTTGTGTGGGTTTCTTCTGGGTACGCTTGTGTCTTCCCACTCTCCAAAGCATACTGGTACATTAATTTGGAACAGAAATTTTGCATCCAAATGAGAACAGGGACCAATTTGAGTGATGGTACAGGATGAGCACCTGCATGTCTCCCTCCCCGTCATGCTTTATGCTGAAATAAAGGCTACTGAACTTACTGCAGTGGGTGAGTGCGGGACTTTTTTCTCATTTACCCCACGCTCTGTACCATCACCTGGACCTGGCCCAAGGCCAGGGCCCCTGCCAAGGGTCTTTTGTTAGTTGAAGTTGGAGACAGAAGATTAGTTGTGGTTGAGAGAGTTTTGACAAAAAGTATGCAGTGCGAAACCCATAGGCAGGGTCACCTCTGAGAATATTTCCTTAACCGAAGGTAACCATTGTACCTAGTCAGGACAATCCGCTTCTTCAGGATTTGTCTGCAGTGGAGCAAAGTGCCTAGGCCGACAGACTCCATTGACCTGTGCTCAACCTATCTGAGAAACCTTGATGGATTAGCTTCACCCAGTTGTTCAACCCTGGGACTCATACTACCAGAGCTGACACTCTGTTGGCTCTCCTGGCATAAGGCAGTCTTTATTTCTCTTCTCAATTCTAACTGTGAGTATAAGATTCAACACAAGTCAGGCACTACAAGTTGCCCTGGCAGACTTCTGTTCTATTGGGTAAGGACCCAAGACAGCACCTTTACCTAACTTCACTCAAGTAACACCTAGTAACTACTACCTTCTACCTACTACCTATACTACAAGCGCCCAGAGCCAAATATCCTGTGTTATTAAGAGAAAGGACATTGCCTTTTTTTAATATTATCTTTTGTGCACTTTAACCTTTGAAGTCTACCACTTTATTGCACTGAAGATATCTAAGTAAAGTATTCTCCTTGTTCTGGTCCTGGACTCTGTTCTTATTGTTGCACCTGCACCTAAACCCCTTGTTCTACCTTTTACAAAGCCTAGTGCTGGTATAACTAGGGGCCACCGTGACAAGTGTCTAGTTAGTACCCCTACACCTAGCCCACTGCTGATACCACAGGTTACTGCAAGACACCTTTCCCTGTGCCGAAAAAAAATGCTCTTATCTGTCATTGATTTTAATGGGATTCATTACTCGATCGAGCATTCAATGATCTAGCAACACGAATAATGAACAATGGAGTATATTAGTGATTACTCATCTCTAGTAAGGTACCATCCTTGGTGTACGAAATGGCCTCATCTGTATATTATTATATTGATTAGTTGATAAAAATGCCGCAGTGAGTGACGCCATGTGCTGATGTGTAAGGTGTAAGGATCTTTGCCTAACCTGCGCATTCTCCTTGATGACATTGGCCGGACCTGTCACATTGCCGGAGGCTACTGTGCAGTATTGTTTCTAAACCCGGCAAAAACTTTTGCACAGTATTTTAAGACCCATAGAAAATGATACAAAGACATATGAGCCTCTGCTATACCATAAAGTGAATAACTGTAACCCCCTGTGGAATAACTAAAAGTAATTACGAAAAATTCTAAATAGGGAGATGCCATATATGATTAGATAAGTAATCCTGGCTATCTTAATCTGCTCAAAAACTGATCAAAGAAATATAGAATAGGAACTCCTCCCCCCCCCCCCCAGTGTAAGCACACAGAGCACGGTGTATAACAGCATAAGGCCCATCTCCAGGGGGAGACTGCACATCTCTTCCATACATGTGAAACACAAGGTAAAACCTATTATATCAGTAGCCACATATATAATCAATACATTAGTGAGTATACTGTATATAGTGTAATATAGGTTTTATGGTACAAGCTGAGAAGCCGTGATTTTCTTACATAGTAACCAAGTTATAATATAAGATACAGCTATTCTGTGAACACATGAGTTAGAAAAATATGAAGTAGCCAAAAATAGATGAGAACATAGAAAAAATGTAAAAAAAAAACAACTGTAGTAACTTTTATTTTTTATTTTGTTGAAAATCAAATGAGTAATTAGAGAAGAAAAGATGTGTAATCCATTTCCCTCTTTCTTAGATACAATACAATGCAGACAGTGTGAGAGGGTTTTATTTGTATTACATAGAGATTTCCCCACCATACTTACAGCAGAGAGCTCATTGCTCTGGATAGTCATTATAACAGCGATATTTTTAGGAATTTCATTGTATGAAAAAATGACCCGGAGTCACATGACTGGAGCTTGTTTGATCCGGCATGTGGTGTGGTCATCAGACATCGGAATACAAAGATTAGGTTTTTATATATAATTCATAAGAAGTGAGGCAGCACACAGATATGTCTGGAAATTACTTAGTGTCGTCTCCTGAGTCTCCTTAGTTTAAGTCATTTGAGGAATAAAATATAAATCTATAATTACCAGCAGCTTATCAGTAAGAATAAATGAATCCCAATAAAAGGGACACAACGTTAGTTTGATGGGTTCAAAGTTTATCCCCTTCCTGTTTAGCAAATTTCTATATTTATTACGCCTTTAGCTGGGTTCACACTCAGTATATTTCAGGCTGTATATTTGAGGCTGTATAGCAACCAAAACCAGGAGTGGATTGAAAACACAGAAAGGCTCTGTTCACACAATGTTGTAATCAAGTGGATGGCCGCCATTTAATGGCAAATATTTTCTGTTATCTTAATACAATGGCTTCTGTATTGAAATAATGGCCGTTATTTACCGTTATATGACGGCCATCCACTCAATTTCACCATTGTGTGGACAGAGCCTTTCTGTGTTTTCAATCCACTCCTGGTTTTGGTTGCTATGAGGACCTGACATGAGGACCAAATACAGCCTGAAATATACTGTGTGTGAACCCAGCCTTAGGCTATGTTCACATTACGTATCAGACCGGCCGGGTGATCTTTCCGGCCGCGGAGCTCTGATGCAAGTGCATCAGCGCACGCCCGCATGAGAGCTTCCCATAGCGCACAGTGAGCCGCTTGCTTCACTGTGTCAACCGACAGGTCTTTCTGTGGCCGAAGTTCACTGAATTCCGCCCCCAGAAAACTGACATGTCAGTTTTTTCCAGCGCCGCATGGGATCCTGGCCAGAGCGCATACGATGTGTGTACGCTTCGGCCGGGATCCCATTGAAAATAAGGCTATGTTCCACCCCTCAAAACTACGGCCGTAGTTTTACGTAGTGTGAACATAGCCTTAGACTTTTTATTTTATTTTATTTTTTATTTTATCAATTTGTATTATTCTATTGTTTAATAAATAAATATTTCTGGGGTTAAATGGTAAATAAATCACCTGCAGGTTTTGAGGTTTTTTTTTTTTTTTTTAAGATTTTACCCTGTGTCACATGTTTTATGGCGTAGATTCTATGGTTGCTACTGACCACAGCATCAAGGGGGTTAAATGGCTGGAATTAGATTTATTAGGCTTCGTCCACACAATTATTTTCAGACCTCAGATACCAGGATCAGTGATGCATTATAGAAACCATCCGTGATGTATCCGTTTTTAATTGGATAGTAGGGAAATAACAGGAGGAGGAGCCTGTCTAGAGGTGTCTGTGAAGTATTTTTCATCTAACCCCCCAGTGACCAGCCAAGAGGTTTATAGCAGTCGCTAAGGGAATTTCAGCTACTCTGTCCCAATTTTAAAGATAACCGCCGGAGATGAGCAAGTAGTACTCTATCAAGTAGCTATTCGATCGAATACTACACTATTCTAAATACTTGTATTCAAAATACTTGGTGTGAGAGGCTCTAGGAGCACGCTGGCATCACAAGAACAGCTTCCACATACATTGGCTGGCTCACTCATGTGACCTCCAGAGTTAAAGAACCTGGCTTCTCCTGCTCGTCCTCAGATGCCATCTTGCAGCTAGTCAGGGAGAGAGGCTGGAGCAGGGAGAGTGAAGATTTAGCTGACTCCCTTGTTAGGGCTACAGCTATACACAGCACAGCATATATGTTGTGATTCCCTGTGAATAGGTGTCACGGCCGCGGCGGCGTCCCGCGTTCCGGGCCGCCGCCGCGACCGCTTCCTGCCCCATGCAGCAGCCGGTGTCCATAGTCGGGGACCCGGCGCTGCTATCACCTCGGCCCCGGGGGGGCGCCTCACCTCTCCACGCTCCTGTCTCCTGCTGTGCCGGCCGGCGCGCGCGTCCCCGCCTCCTAGGGCGCGCGCGCGCCGGCTGTCTCAGATTTAAAGGGGCAGTGCGCTCCTAATTGGTAGTTGCACCTAATCACTCCCCTATAAATCCCAGCATGCCCTGTCCCCTGGGTTGGAGCCTCTACATGCTTCCCATAGCGTTTGGCCCAGCTCCCTGTTGTTCCTGTGTCCTGTCCGTTACCTGGTCCCAAGTCCCTGTTCCTGAGTCCTGTCCGTTACCTGGTCCCAAGTCCCTGTTCCTGAGTCCTGTCCGTTACCTGGTCCCAAGTCCCTGTTCCTGGTTCCTGTTTCCCTGTCACTCCACCTGTTCCCGTGTCCAGCCTGTCACGTGCGCTCTCACCTGCAGACCATTGCCTGTGCCATCTCCTGCCACGCCTCGCCTGCCGACACCAGCAACCAAGCCAGGGGTAGCGACCTGGGGGTCGCCTGCCGCAGCAAGTCCATCCCGCCTTGCGGCGGGCTCTGGTGAAAACCAGCGGCCCCTTAGACTCCGCTCCCTGGTGAGGTTTGTGCCATCGCTGGTGCCGGTCCAGGGGATCCACTACTCCAGGCGTTACAATAGGCTGGCTACCACCACATCTGCAGCTTGTTCTCACAGACAGGCAGGCAGCAGGCACTTAACCTGAAGACGCCCCATCTACACGCACCTATTGGCGATACCAGACCTGACCAATACTACCATATCCCCCACCCCCCTGGAAAAGACACCAGATTTACTGGCAAGTCTGAACGGGAGGAGAAAAACTAAAAAAACAAAAACAAAAAAAATAGTTTTTTTCTGTCCCCCTGCTCCCTGTTGCTGCCCCCCTGCAAGGTGCTGCCCTAGGCTACTACACAGCACAGCATAGCATATACAGTACATAAACTTGAAGCATATCAGCTAGTTAGATAGAGAGACAGGCAGGCACACAGCTTAGATTTCTGCTGCATAGACCTGTGTCTATGTGTATATAGCGGACACTTCTCTATGTATATAGCAGACCCTTCTCTGTGTATATAGCAGACCCTTCTCTATGTATATAGCAGACCCTTCTCTGTGTATATAGCAGACCCTTCTCTATGTATATAGCAGACCCATACTTCCCAACTTTTGCTGAGAGGAAAGAGGGACAGTCATGGCAATGCACCGCGCCCCTATAGCCACGCCCTCCCCATAACCACGCCCCCGTAGCCACACCCTCATATCCACGTCACCTATTACCATTATATAAAAAACAAATATCACCACATCATGACTTATACCCCCCATACCATTACTACATAACATCCACTATACAAAGACCAGTATCTCCCCATACACTGACCCATATGGAGGTAGATACAAATGCTGCACAGGCTCCTTACACCACATACATGATTACAGTACAGCTACATTCAGTGACTCACAGGGGGCGTCTTCTCTGATCGGAATTGCTCACTTTTTCTCTTCTTCTCCATCTAGTACAGTCCATCATGAAAACCACTCCTGGCAGTGCCTCATCCCTGAAGAATCTGACCGACAAATATTTTAGGCTTTTTGCTTTTGCACCATCCTCACCATCTATACAAAGTCCCCATCTATATTGCTCTGCACTGTAACAGTGCTCATTGTATGCTACCATGTATTGTTTAGGCCTGCTGTGGACCCTCAAATAGTACTTAGGCCCCTCGGTGCCCTCATATAGTAGATACCCCACCTCTGTGCCCTCATATAGTAGATAAGCCACCTCTGTGCAACCCATATAGTAGAGAAGCCACCTCTGTGCCCCCATATAGTAGATACCCCACCTCTGTGCCCTCATATAGTAGAAATACCACCTCTGTGCCCTCATATAGTAGATACACCACCTCTGTGCCCTCATATAGTATATACGCTACCTCTGTGCCCTCATATAGTAGATACCCCACCTCTGTGCCCTCATATAGTAGATACCCCACCTCTGTGCCCTCATATAGTAGATACCCCACCTCTGTGCCCTCATATAGTAGATACGCCACCTCTGTGCCCTCATATAGTATATACGCCACCTCTGTGCCCTCATAGTATATACGCCACCTTTGTGCCCCCATATAGTAGATACACCCCCTCTGTGCCCTCATATAGAAGATACACCAGGATAAGCACAGGGGGCACAGAGCTGGTGGAGATAAGCACAGGGGCACAGAGCTGGTGGAGATAAGCACAGGGGGCACTGAGAGCTGGTGGAGATAAGCACAGGGGCACTGAGAGCTGGTGGAGATAAGCACAGGGGCACAGAGCTGGTGGAGATAAGCACGCGGGCACAGAGCTGGTGGAGATAAGCACGCGGGCACAGAGCTGGTGGAGATAAGCACAGGGGGCACAGAGCTGGTGGAGATAAGCACAGGGGGCACAGAGCTGGTGGAGATAAGCACAGGGGGCACAGAGAGCTGGTGGAGATAAGCACAGGGGCACAGAGCTGGTGGAGATAAGCACAGGGGCACTGGGAGCTGGTGGAGATAAGCACAGGGGCACAGAGCTGGTGGAGATAAGCACAGGGGCACAGATCTGGTGGAGATAAGCACAGGGGCACAGAGCTGGTGGAGATAAGCACAGGGGCACAGAGCTGGTGGAGATAAGCACAGGGGGCACAGAGCTGGTGGAGATAAGCACAGGGGGCACAAAGCTGGTGGAGATAAGCACAGGGGCACAGAGAGCTGGTGGAGATAAGCACGGGGGCACAGAGCTGGTGGAGATAAGCACAGGGGCACAGAGCTGGTGGAGATAAGCACAGGGGCACAGAGAGCTGGTGGAGATAAGCACAGGGGGCACAGAGCTGGTGGAGATAAGCACGGGGGCACAGAGCTGGTGGAGATAAGCACAGGGGCACAGAGAGCTGGTGGAGATAAGCACAGGGGGCACAGAGCTGGTGGAGATAAGCACAGGGGGCACAGAGCTGGTGGAGATAAGCACGGGGGCACAGAGCTGGTGGAGATAAGCACAGGGTACAGAGCTGGTGGAGATAAGCACAGGGGGCACAGAGCTGGTGGAGATAAACACAGGGGCACAGAGCTGGTGGAGATAAGCACAGGGGGCACAGAGCTGGTGGAGATAAGCACAGGGGCACAGAGCTGGTGGAGATAAGCACAGGGGGCACAGAGCTGGTGGAGATAAGCACAGGGGCACAGAGCTGGTGGAGATAAGCACAGGGGCACAGAGCTGGTGGAGATAAGCACAGGGGCACAGAGAGCTGGTGGAGATAAGCACAGGGGGCACAGAGCTGGTGGAGATAAGCACAGGGGCACAGAGCTGGTGGAGATAAGCACAGGGGGCACAGAGCTGGTGGAGATAAGCACAGGGGCACAGAGCTGGTGGAGATAAGCACAGGGGCACTGAGAGCTGGTGGAGATAAGCACAGGGGCACAGAGCTGGTGGAGATAAGCACAGGGGGCACAGAGAGCTGGTGGAGATAAGCACAGGGGCACTGAGAGCTGGTGGAGATAAGCACAGGGGCACTGAGAGCTGGTGGAGATAAGCACAGGGGGCACAGAGCTGGTGGAGATAAGCACAGGGGCACAGAGCTGGTGGAGATAAGCACAGGGGCACAGAGCTGGTGGAGATAAGCATAGGGGCACAGAGCTGGTGGAGATAAGCACAGGGGCACAGAGCTGGTGGAGATAAGCACAGGGGGCACAGAGCTGGTGGAGATAAGCACAGGGGCACAGAGCTGGTGGAGATAAGCACAGGGGCACTGAGAGCTGGTGGAGATAAGCACAGGGGCACAGAGCTGGTGGAGATAAGCACAGGGGCACAGAGCTGGTGGAGATAAGCACAGGGGGCACAGAGCTGGTGGAGATAAGCACAGGGGCACAGAGCTGGTGGAGATAAGCACAGGGGCACTGAGAGCTGGTGGAGATAAGCACAGGGGCACAGAGCTGGTGGAGATAAGCACAGGGGCACAGAGCTGGTGGAGATAAGCACAGGGGGCACAGAGCTGGTGGAGATAAGCATAGGGGCACAGAGCTGGTGGAGATAAGCACAGGGGCACAGAGCTGGTGGAGATAAGCACAGGGGCACAGAGCTGGTGGAGATAAGCACAGGGGCACAGAGAGCTGGTGGAGATAAGCACAGGGGCACAGAGCTGGTGGAGATAAGCACAGGGGCACAGAGCTGGTGGAGATAAGCACAGGGGCACAGAGCTGGTGGAGATAAGCACAGGGGCACTGAGAGCTGGTGGAGATAAGCACAGGGGCACTGAGAGCTGGTGGAGATAAGCACAGGGGCACTGAGAGCTGGTGGAGATAAGCACAGGGGCACTGAGAGCTGGTGGAGATAAGCACAGGGGGCACTGAGAGCTGGTGGAGATAAGCACAGGGGGCACAGAGCTGGGGAAGGAGGGGGGATAAGCACCATGCACAGCTGATGGACACCTGACAGACCCCCCTCCCCGAAGCACTCACCACTGCTCTGCTCTCCCTCCCTCCAGGCTGATGCAGGTCATGTGCTCTGGACCCCGGCAGCCTCCTCCTCCGGCCCCAGCTCTCTCTGCCAGGTACTGATATTGGGGGGGGGGGGGGGGGGGGGGGGCTGTACCGGGACAGCGGGACGTGACCCCAAAATCGGGACCATCCCGCTGAATCCAGGACAGTTGGGAGGTATGCACACCCTTCTCTGTGTATATAGCACACCCTTCTCTATGTATATAGCAGACCCTTCTCTGTGTATATAGCACACCCTTCTCTATGTATATAGCAGTCCCTTCTCTATGTATATAGCAGACCCTTCTCTGTGTATATAGCACACCCTTCTCTATGTATATAGCAGACCCTTCTCTGTGTATATAGCAGACCCTTCTCTGTGTATATAGCAGACCCTTCTCTATGTATATAGCGGACCCTTCTCTGTGTATATAGCACACCCTTCTCTATGTATATAGCAGACCCTTCTCTGTGTATATAGCACACCCTTCTCTATGTATATAGCAGACCCTTCTCTGTGTATATAGCAGACCCTTCTCTATGTATATAGCAGACCCTTCTCTGTGTATATAGCAGACCCTTCTCTGTGTATATAGCAGACACTTCTCTATGTATATAGCAGACCCTTCTCTGTGTATATAGCAGACCCTTCTCTATGTATATAGCAGACCCTTCTCTGTGTATATAGCAGACCTTTCTCTGTGTATATAGCAGACACTTCTCTGTGTATATAGCAGACCCTTCTCTGTGTATATAGCAGACCCTTCTCTGTGTATATAGCAGACACTTCTCTGTGTATATAGCAGACCCTTCTCTGTGTATATAGCACACCCTTCTCTATGTATATAGCAGACCCTTCTCTGTGTATATAGCACACCCTTCTCTATGTATATAGCAGACCCTTCTCTGTGTATATAGCAGACCCTTCTCTATGTATATAGCAGACCCTTCTCTGTGTATATAGCAGACCCTTCTCTGTGTACATAGCAGACACTTCTCTATGTATATAGCAGACCCTTCTCTGTGTATATAGCAGACCCTTCTCTATGTATATAGCAGACCCTTCTCTGTGTATATAGCAGACCTTTCTCTGTGTATATAGCAGACCCTTCTCTGTGTATATAGCAGACCCTTCTCTGTGTATATAGCAGACACTTCTCTGTGTATATAGCAGACCCTTCTCTGTGTATATAGCAGACCCTTCTCTGTGTATATAGCGGACCCTTCTCTGTGTATATAGCGGACCCTTCTCTGTGTATATAGGGGACCCTTCTCTGTGTATATAGGGGACCCTTCTCTGTGTATATAGCAGACCCTTCTCTGTGTATATAGCAGACCCTTCTCTGTGTATATAGCAGACACTTCTCTGTGTATATAGCAGACCCTTCTCTGTGTATATAGCAGACCCTTCTCTGTGTATATAGCGGACCCTTCTCTGTGTATATAGCGGACCCTTCTCTGTGTATATAGGGGACCCTTCTCTGTGTATATAGGGGACCCTTCTCTGTGTATATAGCAGACCCTTCTCTGTGTATATAGCAGACCCTTCTCTGTGTATATAGCAGACCCTTCTCTGTGTATATAGGTATATAGCAGACCCTTCTCTATGTATATAGCAGACCCTTCTCTATGTATATAGTAGACCCTTCTCTGTGTATATAGCAGACCCTTCTCTGTGTATATAGCAGACCCTTCTCTATGTATATAGCAGACCCTTCTCTATGTATATAGTAGACCCTTCTCTGTGTATATAGCAGACCCTTCTCTGTGTATAAAGCAGACCCTTTTCTGTGTATATAGGTATATAGCAGACCCTTCTCTATGTATATAGCAGACCCTTCTCTATGTATATAGTAGACCCTTCTCTATGTATATAGCAGACCCTTCTCTGTGTATATAGCAGACCTTTCTCTGTGTATATAGCAGACCCTTCTCTGTGTATATAGCAGACTCTTCTCTATGTATATAGCAGACCCTTCTCTATGTATATAGCAGACCCTTCTCTGTGTATATAGCAGACCCTTCTCTGTGTATATAGCAGACCTTTATCTATGTATATAGCAGACCCTTCTCTATGTATATAGCAGACCCTTCTCTATGTATATAGCAGACCCTTCTCTGTGTATATAGCAGACCCTTCTCTATGTATATAGCAGACCCTTCTCTATGTATATAGCAGACCTTTCTCTGTGTATATAGCAGACCCTTCTCTGTGTATATAGCAGACCCTTCTCTGTGTATATAGCAGACCCTTCTCTGTGTATATAGCAGACCCTTCTCTGTGTATATAGCAGACCCTTCTCTGTGTATATAGCAGACCCTTCTCTGTGTATATAGCAGACCCTTCTCTGTGTATATAGCAGACCCTTCTCTATGTATATAGCAGACACTTCTCTGTGTATATAGCAGACCCTTCTTGTAATATATTGTGTTTTGTTATTTATCCTTGGATAATCTCTGTCTAGTGTGTATATAAATCTGTGAATGCAGTTTTTTATAACATTGTGTCTGATGCAGCTTACATGGTCATCAGACACCTGAATGGGATATATCTGCAATTACCCCCCGGAGATATGTCTGCTACTGTCTGAGGAGTCTCCGGTGTGACGCTCACCAGTTTTAGATGTGCTACCATTTTTTGTGCATATGCTTTTTTACTTTGAGAGGATGATAGTTTAATAGTGTTTCTTAACCTAGCGTTCCTTCTGTATTTGTGTACTTTGTATCCTGACTTATGCCTTTTGGTCTTCAACTTTTCTCCTGGATTACGTTTTGTATTGCGCTGCCCTCTTGTTGCCGCCTTGGTCCTCAGACACTGCTATATTCTGTTGCATTTGTTTTGTTTTTCGTTCTATGTTCACACTTAGAAAGGATTAGGGACTGCTGACCAGTTCTACGCTGCCTTTAGGGCATTGAGCCAAGTGGGCAGGGACAGCGGGCCGGCGCAAGCTTCAGGGCTGCGTCTTTTGTCTTCCTGGTCTAATATATTGCTGCAACTTTTTGGTTATCTCATCTCAACACCATATAAATTAATTTGCTACTTATTTATTATTTTTATTAAACAGAAAATAACGACATGTGGAATGTGTCTCATAAATAGATATCTAAATGATAGAAAGGAATGGCAGCCACAAACATCTGACAACTCAAATAAAGTAGCTAAAAAGCAACTCCCCTCCTCATCCACCATTCTTCCCCCTGCTTGAATGGCCAACATTTAATCAACTAGAAAAACACAAGGACCGCTCGGCCAGTCACTGACTGAGACGGGAGAGCACCACGGCCACTGATAGGCAGTTGGTCTGGGAGATGTTAACTCCCAGCCGGGTGCCATGATATAAAGTGGGGATCATTTACAAAAAAAAAAAAAAAAAAAAATAGGGCTAGAAGCAGCATAGCAGTGAGTACATCTATATGCTTTTTGTGCATTTTTGTATGGGATCACTGGAGTTGCCCTAATAGATGTAGCAGCCAGGTGTTGCTCCTCAGCTCTAGCACTTTGTTCTTCACATCTATGTACCATTCCTGTCCCATATAAAACTGTATTCAACCTTATTACATATCCTTATAGCTGCCACATTTGTGAGGGAAGAGTTTTTAGAAAAAAATGAACTCAAGAACAAGAGGACACAGTGAGAGGTTACTGATCAGAAGATCAGAAGCAATGCGAGAAACTATTACTTTACTGAAAAAGTAGTAGATGTTTGGAACAATCTTTGATCGTCCAGGCTGTCTGTTGAAGTCAGCCGTGTTCTGCTGCCGCCACTTCTATTGCGTGGCGGTGGCATGTCGCAGACCATTGCTATCGTGATCAGTAATTTTTGAGCATTTTGAAAAACCAATATCAGCCAACATCGTGCATGTCAGCTGATCGCAGTCTTTTAACATGAGCTATTGCACCAAACAGTTATCAACTGGAACGTTTTGTGTAATATGCGCATACACCGGGCTACTACTATGTACTGTAGTCAGTGATGATTTTTATGCATCATCGCTCAGTCCGTGCAGGTGCAGAAAATCAAGAGATAGAAGTCCCCGCTCCTGTTCGCACATTCTATAGTGGTGCAGTACTCCACAAAAAATATTATAGTGTACAATACTATTGATGATTTACCAAATTATCCTCTTATGAAGAGTTCTCTGTATGGCTTTTTTGATGTCTTTATTCCTCAGACTGTATATAATGGGATTAACCAACGGAGTAAACACAGTATATAGCAGGGAGAGGATTTTACTTATGGAGAGGGTTTGGTCTTTTATCGGTACAATATAAACACCAAATATAGTCCAGTAGAATATGGAGACCACAATGAGGTGAGAGCTACAGGTGGAGAAGGCTTTATGTCTACCGGTTCTGGAAGGGATTCTGAATATAGTAGAAATAATATAAGTATAAGACACCACAATGATCGTGGTTGGGATGATTATAACCAGAAGGCATAGTAAATAAATCTCTACATTAACAATGAAGATATTGGAACAGGCAAGTTCTAGTAAGGGGACCATGTCACAGAATACATGGTTGATAACATTTTGTCCACAGAAGCTTAGCATTGATATAGTTATGGTGCCAGTCAACATTACAGAATACCCAACCAACCAACAGATAGTGGTTAATATCCCACAATATTCACCAGTCATGATGGTGGGGTAATGGAGGGGATTACAGATGGCCACATATCTGTCATAGGACATCCCAGCAAGAAGAAAACACTCAACAAATGCAGAGGCACCAAAAAAGTAAAACTGAGTAAAACAACCAGTAAAACTAATGGTCGCCCCATTATTCAGTAGGATGTGGAGCAGGTTGGGGACAATAACTGTGGATAATAAAATGTCACTGATGGAGAGTTGTGAGATGAAGAAGTACATTGGGGTGTGGAGGATATTGCTGGTGGACACCAGGGTGATGATCAGGAGATTCCCAAATATTATCAGACAATAAACCATGAAGAAAATGCTCATCAATAAAAGTCTCAACCATTGACTCACTTGAAATCCCAAGAGAAAAAATTCTTCAACCGTAGTCTTGTTGTAATTCTACACGAAGACCAAGAAACATAGAGAGTGTTAGACACCGAACTGTAATGACACTTATCATAAAGGCAATATACAATACTGTGCAAACGTTCCAGCAAGTGTGGAGCAAAGTCTAAGAAGAAGATTTCACTGACAGAGGTATTACTAGTTCATTTTGAAGGCAAAGTGAATGAAAACAAAAGGAATCCCACCAAGGACAACATCTACAAAGAGTGTGTGCGTGTGTTTGGGTGGGTTTCTTCTGGGTACTCTGGTTTCTGCCCACTCTCCAAAACATACTGGTACATTCATTGGAACTGAAATTTGGAGTCCAAATGAGAACAGGGACTAATTTAAGTGATGGTAACCTCTGTACAGGATGAGCACCTGCACCTGAATGTCTCCCTCCCCATCACACACCTGGATTCACAAATGCGGGAATTTTTTTTCATTTACCACAAGCTCTCTACTGAGCTGCCGAATATGTTGTAATAATTTATGTCAAATGGAAGTTTGTTCCTTAATCTTGGAGAATAAGGGCTCGTTCACACAGAGCAAAAGCAGCCGAATTTCTGCGCTGAATCAGCGCTGAAATTTCAGCCGTTAAAATAGGTGCAGAGCTAATTTCCATTGTGTTGAATGGAAATTCTGCTCTGCAGTTCACACGGTGGAATTTCCGCACTGAACTAATCCGCTTTCCGCCAGAAGAATGAACATGTTCATTCTTCCGCCAACGGAAGCCTATAAGCAAATCAATGGGGCTCTGATTTTCTGTTTCAGCGCGGAATACGCACGTATTCAGCGCGGAATACAAGCATAATACAAGCGGAAATTACTCGCTGAATCAGCGCGGAAATGGGGAAAAAAGGGGGAAGGAGGATTCTAGTATATATTCTGGTATAGTCTAGTTTACTCGCCAAATACTCGCTGAATTTCAGCGCTGATTGCATGCGGATTCAGCGCGGATTCCTCGAGTATTCCGCGCTGAATTTTTCAAGAGCTGATTACAAGCTGAACACTTTCCTAGCGGAAAACGCAGGGATTCTGCTTACATTCTGCTTATATTCTGCTCGGAATTCAGCGTCAGTTGATTTCAGGCGGAAATATTTCCTCGCGTAATCCGCCCCTTTTGCTCTGTTTGAACGTAGCCTAAGTCTAGATCTCCTGTGGATGGCTACTCAGATCCCTCTGTCTCTTCATGTGATCCCATCCAGACTCGATCATGAGATATCGGCGCTCTGTGCCACCATATCACCACCACCCCAACTTTTTGCTCTTCTTTCTGCTGAAAAATTTCTAAAAGAAATCCTAACCATCTGATAGTTCCTCTTCTATCTTAAAATTAAAAAAGTCTATAAAAATGGCACCTCAGAAGGATAATGCGTCCTATCATGATGCCTCCAATGCGCCATTTTTATTAACTGTTTTAGCAATTTGCAGATAAAGCCACTCGGTGTTCCAGGAATGGTACTTAACCCCTCAGTGCACAGATATGACTACCTATGCCTGCTCTTCTTATTATGTCCCTAAAGAAAACTGTCTGCAGAGGGTTGACTTAAATATTCATTTGGGCAGCCGGCAGACATATTGGTGTACCAAGGGGTAATGTATTCAGATGAGCAAGTATACTCATTCGAGTATACTATTCGCTTGAGTATAAGGGTGTGCGAAAAAGCTTAATACGCTTTTGAGTACTGCGTGGTGTAAAGTTGCAGGTCTCATGGTATACTAATACTGATAGTGGTATTACCCCATTACAGTATACAGGTACAGGTATATAACTAGTATAAACAGTTGTATACTGTGCTTAAGTTTGTGTTATTGGAGTACATAGTAAAAGTACTAGCATTTACACACAGCTACACAAAAGTGTATCTGACATACAGTATAGTTTACCAGTATGACGCTGTCTAATACTTGTCCAGTATACAGTTATTACAGCTAATACAGCGGCCTGGGAGTCTTAAATGCATCATTCATGACGCTCCTGCTGTTCCCTTTTCATTGTTGTGGGGTTTCCATCACTTTCTGAGGTTTTCAGCTATACTAGACTGTAGTGTCCCAGTACAGGCGTGCCACTAAGGGGGACATTTATTAAGTCTGACGTTTTTTACGCTGGATTTAAAAATTTCCCCGCATCTCCGGCGCTACGGAGATTTATGTAGAGGCGGACTGCCTCTACATAAATCCCGTGCGCGTCGGTGTGCACGGCCAAAAACCTACGCCACCTGAAAGGTGGAGTAGGTTTTCGGCATATCTTTTGCTGGAGCAAATGATAAATTGTGCGGACTCTGAGTCCGTGCCCCCCGTTCCGCCCCCTCCACACCCCCACCCCGCCCCCCCAGAGTACCTGGTGGAAAGTGTCGATATGTTAATATTTTATTTGCAAATCGGCCATTTGCAAATAAAATAATATACAAATCGGCACTTTCCGTCGATGCTCACCTTAATACATGTCCCCCTAAGTCTTTATTGTACTTGTCGCAAAGTACCTCTGTTAGGTGTCACACTTTGGGATGAAGGCTGCAGTTTGCACTTTCACCATTTGGTGTCTCGCTCTCGCCTACTATTGTACACAGCTGAAGGAATGTAAAGGGTTAACTATCTTGTTTATTTTTGCTGCTCATGTTGTCCAATCAACTGCTTGGGTGCCTCACAGTCCTGCACCTATCAGACACCTACATTTTACTCTTTTTAGCACTTTCCATACCAAATGGAGTTTAGTGCCAGTCACTGCTATTTATGTCCCTTAGTACCTAGTACCTGGTGGGAGGGTCTTCTTTAGTACATGTTGAATAATCCCTGTCACAGTCTGCACCCAGGCCTGGCCCGAGGCCAGGGCCCCTGCTAAGAGTCTTCTGTTAGTTTGAGTTGGAAAGAAAAGATTAGTTGTGGTTGAGAGAGTGTTGACAAAAAGTATGCAGTGCTAAACCCATAGACAGGGTCACCTCGGAGAATTTTGCCTACACCTAAGGTAACCATTCTACCTTCTCAGGACAATCCGCTTCTTCGGGACTTGTCTGCAGTGGAGCAAAGTGCCAAAGCCGACAAACTCCATTGATCTTTGCTCGACCTACTCAAGAAAACTGGAGGGGTTAGCTTCACCCAGTTATTCAACCCTTGGACTTGTACTACCAGTCCTGACACTTTGTGGGTTCTTCTGTAATAAGGTGGTCTTTCTTCTTATCAGTTCTGACCATGAGAACAAGATTATTCATCACAAGTCACAAACTACAGATTGCCCTGACAGAGTTCTGTAATATTAGACAAGGTCCCAAGACAGCGCCTTAACCGAACTTCACTCAAGTAACACCTACTAACTACTACCTTCTACCTATACCACAAGCACCCAGAGCCAAATATCCTGTGTTATTAAGAGAAAGGACATTGCCTATTTTTTGACCTTTCACCTTTTACCACTATATTGCAATGAAGATATCTAAGTAAAGTATTCTCCTTGTTTTTTGTCCTGGACTCTGTTCACATTGTTGTACCTGCACCAACACCCCTGGTTCTACCTTTTACAAAGCCTAGTGCTGGTATAACTGGAAGTGGGCCTCATCACTCCTGGCCACCGTGACAGGTGTCTAGTTAGTATGCCTACACCTAACCCCAGGTTACTGCAAGACACCTTCCCCTCTGCCAAAAAAAGGCTCTTATCCCCCATTTACTTTCATTACTCGATTGAGCATTCAAGATGTGAAAACTACTCAACACAAATAACGGGCATCTCTAGTAAGGTACCATCGTTGGTGTATGAAATGGCCTCATCTGTGTATTATTACAATGATTAGTTGATAAAAATGGTGCAGTGGAGCATCATATGAAAGACGCCATGTGCTGATGTGTAAGGTCCCCTGTGAGGATCGTTCCCTAACCTGCTGATTCTCTTTCCTGACATCGGCTGGATCTGTCACATTGCCGTCCTGCTGCAGAATAAGAGTTCTGGAGACGGCTGAGCAGCATTGTTTCTATAACTGGCAAAACCATTTGCACAGTATTGTACTGTATGAACCATGGAAGATGACGCAAGGACATCTGCTCTATAGAATTGTACAATAGCGTCTGCTATATCATAGAGCTAATAACTGTAACTCCCTGCGGAATAACTAAAGGTAGTAATACATAATTCTGGAGAAAAAGGTACCATACATGTTTAGATGAGTAATCCTGACTATTTTATACTTGTCATCTCTATATATAAAAAATATAGAAAAACCCTGCGGTGTAAGCACACAGAGCACGGTGTATAACAGCATAAGGTACATCCCCAGGGGGAAACTGCACATCCATACATGTGAAACACAAGGTAAATGCTATTATATCATTAGCCACAAATGTAATCAATACATTAGTGTATTTTGCTGTATATAGTGTAATATAGGTTTTATGGTACAACCCGAGAAGCCATGATTCAAACTACGTGAAACAACGGCCGTTCTGTGACCAGGCCAAATCACAAAACATCCGGTGTTGGTGAAGATCATTCTGGGCGTTACTGGTCGGATGAACTTCCTTCCAAGTGCGCCCGCATCCCAATTCAACATTGCCCAAAATGGAGAGTGCGTCCAGAGCCCCACTCTCCATTGTGTGAACTAACAGGTCTGTGCAGATGCTATTCAATGAATAGTGGCTGCACCAAATTACATGTCAGTTTTTTGTGCGGCCGGTTGGAATCCCAGCCGGAGCGTATACTACAACGGCCGTGATTTATGCAAAACATATGTTGTGTGAACATGGCCTAACCAAGTAATAATATAAGTTTAAGATCCAGCAATTCTGTGAACATGTGAGTTAAAAAATATAAAAATAGCCAAAAATAGATGAGAACTAGAGATGAGCGAACCTGGAGCATGCTCAAGTCTATCCGAACCCGAACTTTCGGCATTTGATTAGCGGGGGCTGCTGAAGTTGGATAAAGCCCTAAGGCTATGTGGAAAACATGGATATAGTCATTGGCTGTATCCATGTTTTCCAGACAACCTTAGAGCTTTATCCAGCTTCAGCAGCCCCAGCTAATCAAATGCCGAACGTTCGGGTTCGGATGGACCCGGTTCGCTCATCTCTAATGAGAACATTAAAGGAATGAAAAAAAAAAAAATTTTAACAACAAATAGTAATAAGTGTAGATGATTTTTTTTTTTTTTTTACTTTCTTGAATATCAAATTAGTAATGAGAGAAGAAAAGATCAGTAATCCATTTTCGTCTCTCTTAGATACAGTACATTGCAGGCAGTGTGAGAGGTTTCAGCTGTATTACGTGTATTACATAGAGATTTCCCCACCATACTTACAGCAAAGAGCGCATTATTCTGGATAGTCATTATAATAGCGATGTTTTTATTTAGGAATTTCATTATAGGAAGAAACGTCCCAGAGTCACATGACTGAAGCTTGTGTGATCCGGCATGTGGTGTGGTCATCAAAGATTAAGTCTCGACAGACAGATGTGTATATATATATATTGCATAAGAAGTGAGGCAGCAAACGTATATGTCTGGAGATTACTTGGAGCTGTCTCCGGAGTCTCCTTAGTTTAAGTCATTTGAGGAATTAAATATAAATCTATAATTACCGGCGGCTTATTAGTAAGAATAAATCAATCAAATTGAAAGTGACACAAAGTTAGATTATCCCCTTCCTATTTAGCAAATTTGTATATTTTCTACTCCTTTAGACTTTATTTTTTTAATTCTTATTTTATCATCCATTTGACTGTATTTTTTTTTTTTTCTTTTAGGATCAATTTGTATATTTCTATTGTTTAAATAAATAAATATTTCTGGGGTTGAATGGTAAATAAATCCCCTGCAGGTTTTGAGGGTTTCCTTTAAAAAGCTCTGTATCTCATGTTAAATGGCATAGATTCCATGGTTGCTACTGACCACAGCATCTAGGGGGTTAAATGGCTGGAAATAGATTTATTAGGCTTCATCCACACGTTTCTTTTCAGACCTCAGAAACCAGGACCAGTGATGTCTTGGAGAAACCATCCGTGATGTATCTGTATTTATTGGATATTAGGGAAATAACAGGAGGAGGAGCCTGTCTAGAGGTGTCTGTGTTATTTCTTCCATCTAACCCCCCAGTGACCAGCCAAGAGGTTTATGGTGGTCGCTAAGGGAATTTCAGGTCATTTCACAAGTAACCATCCTGATATCCCATGCCAGGTATCACAGGAGCTCAGCTGGCAGTTTAACCTCTGTAGCCCAGGTAGGACAGGTAGGACCATGGCACATTTCACGCCCCCCCCCCATCCCCCATTTTCTATATTTAGCCAGGTACAAACCATGGAGCAGCAGCAACCTAGTATAACCTGAATGGGGAGAACCATTTATATTGGCCCAACAAGCCAAATATTACCAGCCAGTTACACTCCCAGTCCTGGACCAACATTTTTGCTGTCCTGCTGGTACTTAGCTCTACCCAGCACTTCTAGCTGCCAGTTGTTCCTATGTTAATAACAAGCAGGGGGTCATCTACCTAATGAGCTAGTACTAAGCCCTAAACAATTTCAACAACTAAACCACAAATAAGTAGGAAAACACATAATCGTATAAAAATATAAAGCACCAATTTATTAAAGTATGAGAAAACAAAAAAAGCTGATCAGAGGTTATAACAATGGATGATAACAGGCTAAAATAGGAATAAAAGGGGGGATTCCTCAGTCACTATCCCTTAATCATGGGATAGGAGAAAACTTGTGGATCAGTGGGGGGCCGACTAGTGGAGTCCTGACTAACGCATAGAACGAGGGTCAATGTTGTCCCTGGAAGCTTCACAGAGAACAATGGTGGTTTTTGGATCTGTGCGGGTGGCAGTGATTGATTATAACTTGCTGATCTATAGGGGTCTGAGTAGTAGGATGCCCACAGATCCACAGAATGAGTACACTGTAAAGAGACCCACTCCTTTCTTGACTTAAAGTAGTCTAGTCTTGTGTTTTTGTCATAAAAAAAAAAAAAAATCCTTCTTACAGTACCTATTGTTGTCATTGCTTAAACCCCAGGTGCTACAAGAGGCGCCAGGTTTGGACCCTGTTCTCTGGCATGAGGCATTTAATAGGAAAGCCGGCAGTGGATAAACCAGCAAAGAAAAACAAACCAGATAAAAAAAAACTTGTATAGGTCAAGGAAATGACTCGAACTTAATCACTAGTTTACTGCATTCGTACCATAGCAGCGAATAGGGTCTGTGCCAGTATGTACACAGATACCGACACCCGATTCTGATAGAATGCCAACCTATCAGCACATTAGATGGTAGAATCATCATGTGAGCACAACCTGAGTTTCACCAATTTTTATATTTTACCAATGCTTCAAGTCATTTGAAAGCTCAACAGCACCAATGAAGAGCCTTAAGCTGATAATTCACAAGGTCATAATCTTAAAAAAAGTTTTTTTAATACAGCTTATATAATGTCAGGCTGTATATAATGGGTTTGACCAAAGGAGTAAACACAGTACAGTTCCATATGGTTTCGCTGTTGTGTCGCAATTCCTTGGAGGTGTGCCACACAAGGACCTTCCCGCTATCTGTGTCAGAAACCATCCAGAGCAGCAGAGAATCCCCACAGAAAACCGCTCTAAACAGTTCCTGACATGGACAGAGGTGGCAGCAGACTGAAGAGAATACAGCACTTCCTGCAAAACATACAGCAGCTGATAAGTACTGAACAACTACATTTCAACCCCCATCATGCTAACCAAAGACAATGCTCACTATAATTCCACGCACATATGACATCAACCTAGGACCACCCCTCACACTCCTCCGTTGCAGTGGAGAATACTCCAGCCTGTGTAGGACTGGAAAACCAAAAAAGAACAAAACAGCGCACTACAGAAACTTTAACCAATCAGTGGCATAGACTATACTGTATGTCTGTCCGTGGGGGGATAGGTCATCATATAGCATATAAGCTTCATGTTCCTTGCAGTCTGATAAGGAATAGCATTAATACTGATCACAACATGTAAACTCCTTCAAAGTTTTGAAAGAAAGAAAGTAAACTATTTTCTGGAGGGACAACGCTGGAACTGAATGTCCCCGAACTGGAGAATGAAGAATAGAACTGCATTGTAGTTCAAGCTGGTTTCTTCTTTCTTGTAGGCACAGTAATCCATTCCTGTGCTAGTATCGCTTGGCAGCTCCTCTTCTCCATCTGCTGACTAGTAGAGATGATGCAACAGCGCTAATGTTCTAGATTCGTGCAAACTCGAACCATCGATATTTGACTCCCGCAGTCTTCCCGTTCCGTAGGGAAGGTGGAGACAGCCCGAGTTCCGCCTGGAAAACAAGAATACAGCCTGGGCCATAGTTTCTATTCTGTTTTCCAGGCGGTACTCGGGCTGGCTCCACCTTCCCTATGGAACGTGAAGACTGCAGAAGTCAAATACCGATGGTTGGAGTTCATATGAACCAAAACATTAGCGCTGTTTGATCATCTCTACTGACTAGGAGCTGCAGTAGTGGGTGACAAATCCCACTGTTGACACAACTTCATTGCATTCTCAGCTTTTGAGCTACTTTAGTTGATCGTTTATACGTAATCAACAATTTTACAGGAATTCTCCATTTGTAGGGAATGGCATTGTCCTGAAGAATCTTTGTGCTCATTGCATATTGCTTGCGCGGCAAAAACGTAGCAGCAGACAAATCCACAAGTGGAGAAATGGGTTGAAACCGTTCCGGCAGTGGCGTCTCCTTTCTAGAGGCTATCATAATCATTTCTTTAATATGATAAAAATGCACTCTAAGAATTTTACCTCTTGGTAGGGATGATGCAAGATTCTTAGGTTTAGGGAGGCAATGCACCCCTGTCAATAGTTAGGTCAGCATTAGTGATGAGCGAACATCCCGATGTTCAGTTTGGATCCCGAACACAAGAAAAAAAAAAGATTGTGATCGTGTTCGATTAGTGTTCCCTGAACATTCATGAACATTCATTAAACATTACGCAAATATATTATCAGGCAAAAAGCGTAAAATACGCAATAGCAAATCAATTACATAGCATTAGTGTATCTTTTATTAGCCCATGCACAGAGCAGAGCCAGACAGAAACATGACAATTTTACAATGTTCTAAGCCCGACTCAGTCAGCTGTCCCTCCCTACACTGACTAACTACCACTGCAAATATTGCTGCCTAACTAAATTCAGATACTGTCCCTGCTCGTTTCACTCTCCCTACTGAACAACACAAGAATCAGGAAAGACTGTGAGAGAATTCTCCTCAGCGTTGCACTTTATCATATGTACATAAGGCACGTAATGATGCTTATCGTACAGCCAATCACAGTAATGCCAGTAGTAAGCATGGCTACTACATTACCTGATGTGCCCTTCCATCCCCACACCTTCATTGGCTCTTTAAAATTGGTGGGAGGAAACGTACACAGTTGCGTACGCAATTGTGTACATACACATGTTCAAAAATGTTTGAAGATGTTCATTATGACCATTCCAATCATTAAATAAATTATTCATGATCAGCGAAGATGAACAATAAGCGTCATGTTCGTACAAACATATGAACATTTTACGAACATATTCATTCATCGCTAGTCAGCATCAATGGCTTCTGGTAGGAGACAGATAAAAAAATCAATGACAAAATCCAGGAGAGCATCCTGCTTGACAGATTCAGGGATGCACCTCAGCAGTAGGTTGTTTCTTCTGGATCTGTCCTCAATATCAGCCCACTTTAATTTTAAGGTTTCCTCTTCATCCTCCAAGTAGTTGGAAAGGTCCTTAACCTCATTATGAGCATGCGTAACTTCCTCCATCGTAGTCTACTGGCTAATGCTGTACACCTACCCCATTTTGCTCCTTTTTGTAGCTTGTTCTGTGGTATTAGGTTATGCACAATGCAAAGGGAGTTAACATTTAGTTAGTGAGGCCATGTTTACACGTTGTTAGAGAGCGGCCATTCCGTGACCCGGCCGGGTCACAGAAGGGCTGGTCTCTGAAAAGATCATCCCGGCTGGTACTGCAGTACCGGCCGGATGGTCTTTATGGCCGCAGAGTTCTGATGCAGGCGCATCCGTGCGCCCCCGCATCAGAACTCCCCACAGCACACTATGGAGCGAACTCCACAGTGTGCACTGACATGGTTTTCTACGGTTGATATTCAATGAATAGTAGCCGCAGAAAACTGACATGTCAGCTGTTTTTGGAGCCACTAGGGATCCCGACCGTAGCGTATACTATGTGAATACGCTACAGCCAGGATCCCATAGACAACAATGCAACGTATATTCTCATAATAAACATGGCCGTACAACGGTCGTAATTTTACGAAAATATACGTTGTGTGAACATAGCCTTATATTGGTTAATAGTATATAGTAGTGTGCTGTATATAGTCGTGTCTATAGCTCATGTATATGTTATGGTTAGTAGTAATTATAATTTTGGGGGGATATATGAGTGTGGTGAAGGACTTATGGTGTTTTTCATTATAATTTGTTAATTTTTATTATGTTTAGATATGGTAGATATTTTTATTATGTTTAGATATATACAAAAAATACTGGGAAATCAACTAAGCCACTTGTCCATTTATCATCTTTGCCATAGGGTGGGTGCTAGCGTAGTGTTGTCTTATTGTGATTTTAAACAGCGACTGTTTTCTCTGCAGTGGCCATATTTTCCCCCTGGTTCTGACATAGGAGAAAGAGGTAGATGTGAGGGACCCAATGCTTCCAACCAAGGCTTCATAAACCTTACTTGCAGAGATGGGGATGCGTTATGGTAGCTACAGCCATTGTTTACAGGCAAAAAGTGGCCACATAGTGCCATATAGAAGTTTTACCTGGGTTTGCACCCGAACCCAACCCGCTTTGTGATCACACATGCTGCCCATAGTATCATGGTCTTTTCTACCGCAAGACGGAAAACCTGCCTGGTGTGTCTTTGTAGCAGGTGCACTGCTTGTGGAACTTTGAGGGATTTATTCCACAATAACAGCCTGGCTAGTACTCACCTCGCCACTGGGTCTTACTGGGAGCTGCAACCTTTGTCCATGCCTGTTAGGATGGCCGCTACCATGACCCAATGTTCTACCACTTCCACCCCCTTGACTGCTACCTCTAACGCTACCACTGGCCAAACCCTGAAAAGGGACAGATTTCTTTAGACACTTTGGAATCCTTGCAGAGGACAATTTATTGCAACACAAGGGAGGGGAAATGGTACTTGAGGGGTAATTGGAACATGTTAAATGGTTTATTAACAAGGGATAAGGTGTGGTATGTCATCGTAACTGGACTAGGTGTTAGAGGCACACAATGACCTGCCTGAACACTAGCCCCAATTTACACTAGGAGCCCAGAGTGGTGTGACCTCTAGTCCTCATTGCTGCCGAATCACCAAAAGCAGGGTGAGGGCTTCCCTGATGAGCACTGGATTTTCATAATGAGCAAACAATTAAAATTAAACTTCACATTAAATTGCAGTTGAATAAAAAAAAAAATTAAATTGAATTATTGAAAAATTAAAATGGAATTGAATAGAAATTGAATTTAAAAATGTAAGTAAAACTTCAAATCAAATTGAATTACAAAACTAACTTCTAATTGAATTCAAATTGAAATAAATAAAATTAAACTGAATTAATGGAAAATGAAAAAAAAAATTGACACTTAAATTGATACCATTTAACTTTACTGGGGAGACAAAGGTTGCCACACGAGGGGAGGTAAAAGGGTACTTGAAGGTGGACTGGAACATGTAAAAATGTTTTGTTAGAAAGCTTTCAATTTAATGCCGCTGATACACCAATGTCAACTGCTGTCCATGGCGAAAATTGAATGATTCACTGACTGACATTTTTTTAAATTGTCATTTTCCAATTCTTAATTATGCAAAAGAAAAAAAAAAAAAGGCCTGTGGAGCCTCATTTAAGAGTCTCAAAACATCGGCTAGCCAGATATCCCTCCTGGAAGGACCCAGCCAAGGGTGTAGCCCCTTATCAGAGTGGAGCAGGATTATGGCTACATAGGAGCAATGCCTAGTAGAGCCATATGGGAAACAAATCACTGATCTCAGGGAGACCAGCAAAAGATAGTACTGTCGGCTGCCGGCTAAAGCGCTCAATGCAGTGAAATCCTAGGTGCATTGCTCCCAGGGATATATGAATATGCAAAAAAGAGCCTGTGGAGCCTCATTTAAGAGTCTCAAAACACAAGACTGTCCAGATATCCATCTGGGAAGGGCCCAGCCAGATTTTTCTCTTGTCATTACAATGACTGATAGGGCCACTTAATATGGTGGTTTTGGTGGTTTCCCTATGGAAGCCAACCCTTAGCTAGGCCCTTCCCAGAGGGATATCTGACTACTCCTGTGTTTTGAGACTCTTAATAGAGGCTTAGTAAAGTATCAAATATGGCAGTAATAAGGTAGTATGTAGAGATTTGTGAAAAAGCCATCCTGAACTGAAATTTGTTCCAAACTTTGCAAAAAATTTGATTCTGTACCAAATCAAACTTTTTTTTTACAAGTTTTCAATGAGTTTGTAAAGATGGAGGCAGTACATTGTACTTTACATTACATCACATCAAAAGCGCAGGTACAAGGGCTTATTCATGTATGCAAATTGACTATGGGTATTTTCTACAGGATTATCCAATACATTTTTGGCGTAAGGGGTAAAATTACTTGGTATGTGGGGTGGTGGCGCTCTATTTGTTGACGCATAGAAGTGGTGCCTGGGTTTGGACCCAAAACCCTACTTACTCTATGGTCACAGATGTTGAAAATATATTTTTACTCCTGACCCACGATCTTTCGATGGGACCTGATGCTGGCTCGGTGGCATAAACATAGCTTCATCTTCTGATGATGATGCCAAAGATTACAACTGTGGATGTAGATTCCACGTGGGGTATGCAACATCATCATCATAGTAGTCTAGGACAAACTTGTCCTCTCCCAATCTGTCATCCTCCATAGGCATGCAGTGCCATCCCATACTTTAGCCAGAAGCTGCCCCATGCCAATTCTGGGAGTCTCAATGCTTCATTGCAATTTTTGTTTGCCAGGAGATTCCTCAAAAGATTCTACAAATCCAGTGTCTCAGGGTCTAGGGAAAGTGCTAGGCTAGCCCGGAGCTCTCATACATTGGCAACTGGAATTGGTCTAAGACAGCACAGGAGATGGGGCAAAGGAAACATCCTGGCATTGGCATGGAATGGTGGTGGTGGTACTACTCCCGGCCTAGCTGGCGTTTATGTGCCCACAAGGTGTAAAAACCATCCTCCAATTAATACCAGTCAAGGCATTTAAACAGCATTACATGTCATATCTGGTGGACTAGTTGACTAATGGGCACCCCATAATGTAACTCTTCAGTCCTACCCTGTTGTTATGGTAGCTCAAGGACTTTACTTGGTCTCAGTGGCTGTGGAGTTACTTATGCAGTCTGACACAGGCAGGCCATGTCATTCTCTTATGAAGTGTTCCCTGTATGGCTTTTTTGAAGTCTTCATTCCTCAGACTGTATAAAATGGGGTTAATCAAAGGAATAATTACAGTATATACCAGGGCGAGGATTTTACTCATGGTGACAGTTTGACCTTTTTTTGGGACAACGTAAACACCAAACAGAGTCCAGTAGAATATGGAGACCACAATGAGGTGGGAACTACAGGTGGAGAAGGCTTTCTGTCTACCAGTACTGGATGGGATCCTTAAGATAGTAGAAATAATATAGGTATAAGACACTACAATGATTGTGCTTGGGATGATTATAACCGGAAAGCTTAGTAAATAAATTTCTAAGGTAATAAGGAATTTATCAGAGCAGACAAGGTCTAGTAAGGGGGCAAGGTCACAGAAGAAATGGTTGATGACATTGGGTCCACAATAGTTTAGCATTGCTATTGTTATGGTGCACATTAATACACAGAAGAATCCTAGAAACCAACATACGGAGATCAGTTTCCCACAATATTCACTCGTCATGATGGAGGTGTACCGGAGCGGATTACAGATGGCCACATATCTATCATAAGACATAACAACAAGGATGGAACATTCAATACATTCAGAGAGACCAAACAGATAATACTGAGCTAAACAACCGATAAAAGTAATGACCATCCCATTACTCAGTAGGACGTGGAGCAGGTTGGGAACAACATCTGTGGATACTAAGATGTCAGCGATGGAGAGTTGTGAGATGAAAAAGTACATAGGTGTTTGGAGGATCTTGCTGGTGGACACCAGGATGATGATCAGGAAGTTCCCACATAAAATCATCCAATAAACTATTAAGAAAAGGATTGTCAAGAAAAGTCTCACCGATAGACTTACATCAAATCCTAGGAGGAAAAATTCTTCAACCTTAGTCTTGTTGTTATTCTATATAGAGACCAGGAAACATAGAAAGTGTTAGACACCGAACTGTAATGACACTTATCATAAGATACAAGTCAGACAGTGACCTCAATATACAGGACTGAGCACAGGGAAGGAATCAACAATCATTTTCATTGAGTTCTTTGCCTACAACATTAGCTTTTTTCCTATCCTCGCACACAGTGTATGGAGGAGTTTGGAAGCATGGTGGCTCAGTAGTTAGAACTATTGCCTGACATCCCACCAAGGGCAACTTCTACAGGGAACTGGTATCTTTTCCTTGTGATTGTACGGGTTTCCTCTGGATACTCCGGTTTTCTTCTCCTACTCCAAGAACATACTGGTTGGTTAGTTTGGACTTAAGATTGTAAGGCCTAGTGGGGACAGGGACCAATTTGAGTGATGAAAAGCTAAAGTATATACAACACTGCTGAATATGTCGACACTATATAAATCATTGAATTATTAATATTATTAATGATTATTCAGAAGCACGATGTCTCATCACTTTGGAGAATAAGTCCAGATCTTCATTCACCTGTCTCTTCATGTCAACCCATACTGGATAATGTGAGGTCAGGGCTCTGTGCCATCATATTATCATCTCCATCATTACTTCTTTTTTTATACTGAAGAACATTCTCACAGCAAATTTATCAACTTGTTGGTATAATCCTTATAGGGAATTTTACACATAGCCTCATAAGTCCCCTCTGACAACCCCCCCCCCCCCCATGCACATACTCACCTTGCCTGGTGCAGTCCCTGGCTTCCCGGTGAATAAGTAACGTCCCAGGGTCAAGCGAGTATGTGTATGAGTGGGGGTGGGGTGGGGTGTTCTTTTGGATAGAGGGGAAATGCTGCCTCCAACCACAAGAGAGACTTTCAGGGCAGAAAGCTGGAATGTAACAACTGTCAAGGGATCTGGGACATGTAGCTCTGGAGTCCCAGAGGTGTCTGCAACAGAGTATGTGGATTTGGATTACTATGGGGCTATGCCCACCCAGACTGCACATGTTATGCTATAATTCACCAGTGTATACTTGTGCACATACCACAATCACCTCACTTGGTGCCTCACTCTCCCCTGTTTGCCTGTATGCACAGCTAAAGGGAAAGGGTTAACTTCTGTTTGTTTTGTTCACTGTTTGACCAATCGCTGGTGCAGGTACCTCACACGCAACAAACCAACTATACTTCATCCATCTCTTTTCTCTAACAATTCCCCACCAATAGAAGGTTGAACCCCTCCAATAAAAGTAAGTTAGCTCCTGGTGGGAGGGTCTTTTGTCAGTTGTCTGCAGTGAGGATAGAATTGCTGCTGAAGTCTTCTGCCAGGCCTGGCTTAGGTCAGGGCCCTAGATCTTTTGTCTTCTTTAGTGGATGGGCGAAAGAGCACGACAAACAGTTTTCCTTAGAGAGGCTTACAAGCAAAGATGTTCTGCTAAACTCAAAGGTGGGGTAACTGTCACCTAGGTCAATCTTGCCTACGCCCGAGATCCTTCCTACAAGTCAAGGCATTCTTTAAAATCAAGGGATTGATCCTCAGTAGGACAATAAGCCTAAGCCGAAGTATCCTACTGTTGGCAACCCAACTTCCTTGGGTAATCCTAAGGAGTTAGCCACGCCCAGTTGTTGACTTCTGTCTACTTCTTTCTCTTCAAACCATGAGTACGAGGATTCTCTACAGTACACTCAGTCAAGCTCTACACTGTCCCAGCAGAGTACACTTCTACCTAGGCAAGGTCCCAAAGACAACCACTATACCTCCCCAAAGTCAAGCTACATTTCTTTTCCTGTTATCTTCTTCTTTAAGTCACTACCTCAAGCACCAATGTTAGTTGTACCTGCAAGTAGCAAGCTGGTTACTACTTTAACTTTTATTGCATTGAAGTCTTTAAGTAAAAGTCACCTTCTGGTTAAATGGTGGACTATGTGCTCATTTTTCCGCTTACCTGCACCCACATGTTGCGCTACCCTTACAAGTGCCAGTGCCTGTGAGTCCACCTGCTATATACCACCTAAGCACCCCGGGCCATGGCAGTTAAATAGATGTGCACACTCACACACTTACTTGGAAAACAGAAAACTCCAGTGATTTCTTCTTGTGAAGTCTCCTCTTCCTCTTCTTCCAGCCTGGACTATGCAGCCCCTCCCCCTCCTCACCAACTGCAAAGCTGTATACTGGAGAAGGGGGTCACTACAAGGGAGGGGGGCAGAAGAGAGGAGAGGCCCCTCTCTGAATCTTCTTGCCTGTCACCTGGGGGTTCATTTCTGTGTGGACGGGCCCAGCTGACAGGCAGGAAGATTGCTCTTCCAGGCCTGGGAGCTGCTGAAGAGGGAAGCCATGCACAGACACTGAAGAGGGAGGGAAAGGCCCATGACTTTAGCCCAGTAAAAGAGCAGGATCTTGCTGCCTTGCAAAGGGCTTGTTCAGTGTGGAGTGCATCAGCGAGCTCCAACATCAGTAGTGCCTATACTGCCCTATTGTCAGGGCCAAAGCTAGTACTCTGGAGAGGGCAGCTACGCCACTGACTTTACCCCTCAGTGCACTGACACAGTTACCCTTCTACTCTTCTTACTATGTAATTTATATTGAATATTGACAGCAAAGGGGCAACCTTAAGGCCCAATAATCATCCTGTGCAATAGAAACGATGTCGGCTGATCGGTGTAGTCTCTGATCGGTGTAGTCGTTTGTCTTTCAACATGTTGAAAGACAAACGACTCAGCAGCGATCTGCTGCCATCGTTCCGTGGAATAGGGGCAGCGGCAACAGACCGCTGCTATAAGATATGGGCTGCCTAGATGATCTAGTGATCACCCTGGCAGCCCCCCGCAGCTCCCCCCGGCCCTCCCTGGCTCTCACCTGCTTGCTGCTGCCACGTGTATTAAAGCTGGCAGCAAGGGAGGAGCTAACGAGCGTTGACAGTGCTCGTTTTCTCCTTGTAATAGGGGCTTTAGTTTCCTTAATGCCACGGGAAGAAGCACAGCTGGGCTGTCCTATCTGTGTATCAAGGGCTAAAGTACTATCCTTGCTGTTTTGATTATTGTATATGAATCCAATCCAAAATTACATGTGCTGCTGAGGAAGGTCCCATTTAAGGAAATATTCCGAACCTGCTGATAGATCATTATTTTTTTTTAATGACATTGACTTGATCTTCACCGTTTCCGTCCTGCTGCAGAATTTCTGGAGACTGCTGTGCAGCATTTTTTCTCTACCCGCCTAAAACTTTTGCACAGTATTGTATGACCCATAGGAAATGATACAAGGACATAAGAGAGATACAGGATCCTTACTATATACTGCTCTATGGAATTGTACAGTAGCCTCTGCTATACAATAGAGCAAATAACTGTAACCCCCTGCAGAATAACTAAAGGTAGTAATAAAATATTCTAAGAAGGTGCTGTATATTATTATGTTATAGCAATCATTTTTATCTGTTCTAAAAGGCATAAGGCACATCCCCAGGGGGAGACTGCACATCTCTTCCATACATGTGGAAAGCAAGGTAAATGCTATTACGGTATATCATTAGCCACATATTAGATATACTCAGTATATTAGTTTATTTTACTGAAGTTTAATGTATATTTTATGGGGTACAAAATGAGAAGTGATCACCTCCTTAGGTTCACAATGTGTAAAAAAAAATGAGAAAATGCGGATACTATAAAAAAAATATTAAATAAAATACCGTCCAATATTTCCAAAATATAATTATCTGAATTGGAGTAAATGGAATGATGGCCGCCCAATACACATAGGGGGACATTTGCTTAGTAGTCTAATGTGTGTTCCAAGTCTAATGGGGATTGGTGGATATTTTGTTCCAATATCTTGTGACTGTATTATTAAAATGTAGCACTGTCATAGTGAATGTATGTAAGTAAAAACTTTTTTTAAAAAGTCGCAAAAATTGCGCAGGTAAACTCTCCTGGTTCTGACCAGACGTCGCCCTGTACCAGTTTTTGTGATTTTAAAAGTCACAGATGATAAATTGGGCGCTGATCCTAAATTATGGCAACTTTTAGGTGAACATTTAAAACAGGTAGATTAAAAAAAAAAAAAGTTGAATCTATGAAAAAAAAAAATCACTTGTTAAATTATAGTTTACAAATAGAGCTTAGACCAAATATGGAAAAATCCATTTATTCACCTAAAAATAGGCACAAAGCCCTTGATAAATTTCACCCATAATTTATCCCATTTTTATCGTCTTTACTACTAAATTCAATAGAACAAAGAACCACAAGAAAAAAATAAATAAATAACTCACCTAAAAGGGTCCGAACTAGAATAGTGTATCAATGGACAGCATTGTAAAGTTGTTTTGAGTATCAAGTAACGGCCAGGAAACATCGTATTGGGAACATAACCTTACCTAGTATCATAGTAGTAATGAAGATTAAATACCGCAAATATGTTAATATATGTGTTAAATAATACATAAATAGAAGAGAACATTAAAATAATAATAATAATAATAATAATAATAATAATAATAATAATAATAATTATTATTATTATTATTATTATGTGTTGATGAAGATTTTATATTTGAAATTAAAACTAGTAATTACAATTACAAAAGATGTGTAATCCATTTCCCTCCTTCTTAGCCACGATACATTGCAGACAGTGTGAGAGGTTTCAGCTGTATTACGTGTATTACATTTCCCCACTATACTTACAGCAGAGAGCTCATTACTCTGGATAGTCATTATAACATCGATATTTTTAGGAATTTCATTGTATGAAAAAATGACCCGGAGTCACATGACTGGAGTTTGTTTGATCCGGCATGTGGTGTGGTCATCAGACATCGGAATACAAAAATTAGGTTTTTATATATAATTCATAAGAAACAAGGAAGTGTCTGGAGATTACTTAGCGTTGTCTCCTGAGTCTCCTTAGCTTAAGTCATTTGAGGAATAAAAGCTAAATCTATAATTATCAGTAAATGAATGAAAATAAGTGACAGCTCTGGTTAGATGGATGGGTTAAAAGTATATCACCTTCCTATCTCAGCAGTAGTTGTAACTCCTCTATAATTTTTTTTCTATCTACACCATTGTATCAGTTTGTATTATTGAACTATTGTTTAACAAATAAATATTTCTGGGGATAAATGGTAAATAAATCATTTGCAGAATTTGAGGGTTTCCCCTTAAAAAGCTTTTACTTTGGGTCACATGTGGCATTGTATAAATACCATAGCTGCTCTTTACCACAGTATCTCTGGGGTTAAATGACTGGGATTAGATTTATTAGGTCTCATCCAAACGTCATTATTTCTTCTTAGACCACAGAAGCCAGGATCAGTGACATCCTTGAGAAAACATCCGTGATGCATTAATTTTGCATTGGATAGTAGTGTATTAAATGGTCACTGGGGGGGGGAGCCTGTTTATCCTTTCACAACCATGGGTCATTGATTCCTTAATGCCCAGGTCGTTTTTGGACATCAGCTTATGGGATCATAAGCTTTCCGCTGTCCCCTGCCACTGTTACAATCTTGTGACAGCGGCAGGGGAGATATTGGAAGGGGGCAGAGCACACAGCCGCACGCCAAGCCCTTCCTCCCCCCACTGGCCTCCATAGCCAAGAAACCGGAAGCCTGAGGCTTCCAGTTTCCATGGCTGCCATCGGGGCTCTGCAATCTCTTCGCAGAGCCCCGATGGACACCGGACAGAGAATTCTCCCTCTGTAGAGGGAGAATTCTCTGTCAGGAGCCCTATAGATGCTGCGTTCGTGCCAACTGCAGTATCTATAGGGTTAACTCTCAGCACCAGAGCGAGGCTCCAGTGCTGAGAGTTGTGTTGGGTCCCCGGCTATCACTAATAGCCAGGACTCGTCACGGATGACACAGGCGCAGCTTCTGTGCCTGTGACATCCTGCAGCGTACATTAATGTTGACGCAGCATCAGGCATAGGCTGCATTAAAGTTAATTTACTGTGCAGCAGCGGGAGATGGTTAAGGAGCTGTTCTCTATTTAGGGGGCAGGGGAGCTGAGATTTCAGAAGGAGCCAGCCCGACACACACATCAAGCACTGCGTGCTGTGTATGCTGAACAGAGAAAATGTAAACCCACAAGGGTCTGTATAAATCTTTCCCCCCAACTAAGAACAGTCTGGTCTCCAGTGGGTTAAGTGGGGATGCTGTGCATGCTCACATATCCCTCTGAGGCCAGACTGTGCTCTATCAGCTGTGCTGAATGCACTGCCCATGCCCCAGCAAGGAAGGAGCTAAGTGATTCAACCAACATATGGGGCATATGGAGCACTTAACCTAATGGGGACCTGACAGTAAGCAGCTATCTGTACAGATACTGTATAAAGGAACAGATAACCTCTCAAAATGATGGGTGCTCTGTAGAGATGAGCAAACTTTTCAAGTTAGGTTTGGCAGGTTTACCGAACTTTGTCAATGAATTTAGGGTTGTCCAAACCCAACCTTAAATAAACCATATTAAAACAGATAAATGATGGCAGATACTACAGTATCACTGTGGGAGCTCTTTAGCAGCAAAAAAAAAAAACACATCAAAAACATATGTTTGCTTTTTTTTTTTCATGGGAGAAGCATCTCTTTGGATTGTTAGAGCTTTTATGGGCAAAAAAATGTATCAAAAACTGCTTCAGAAAAACATGATGAACACTATTAGGGTGCTGCGCCTCCAACCCTTTGTTTCCACCCCAGAGAGATGCGTGTCTGCTCCTGCATGAAAGTGATGGTAGACTAGAACAAAGTAAGACAAGCTGTGTGAAGGGGCTCCTGAGCAAGCTCCCAAATCAGACCATCGACCAATCCATTATGCAGGATAAAGAGATATAGCAAGCGGCACCCTCATAACCACTGCCCAACTAAGGGGAGCCAGTTCAGACAATCCACCATCGTATAGGGAAGCAACCTGTGGCATGGACGCTGAAGAAAGTGACTCTTGTCTAGTAACCCCATTTAGGCCATCAAGCACCTTAATATTTTAATAGTAACTAAGTGTATGGGAGGCATTTATTAAGTCCGGCGTTTTTTACGCCGGACGTAAAAATGCCCCCGCAGCTCCGGCGCTACGGAGATTTATGTAGAGGCGGACTGCCTCTACATAAATCCCGTGCGCGACGTTGCGCACCGCCGAAAACCTACGCCAGCTGAGGACTGGAGTAGGTTTTCGGCGTACATTTTGGCGGAACGGATGATAAATCGCGCGGACTCTGAGTCCGCGCCCTCCGTTCCGCCCACTCTCCGCCCCTTTTCCGCCCCCTTTCCGCCCCCTGGCGTACTCGGCGGAAAGTGCCGATTTGCGAATATTTTATTCGCAAATCCGCCATTTTTGCTTAAAAAAAGACGCAAATCGGCACTTTCCGCCGAAAATCAGCCAGTCGCCGGATGATACATGTGGCCCTATGTGTCTAGTCATTGGACAACAGATGTGGCAGTAAAACTGACTTTTATTATGAGGAGTGGGGGGCGTTAGTTTTGTTGCCGTTCAGATTAGTTAAAAACGCGCTACTACAGTGATTGCTTCTCCTGTCTTTTATAAAGGATGATGTTTGGTGACTATCTTTTTGTAGAAACTCTAATAGACGCTACTGCCTATGTGCTAGAGGATTTCTATCTGCCAAAAGGGAGACTCTTTTGTGTATAGGTGTTTATAATAGCAATTTAATATGGATGCTGTGACTATTAAAGGTTAAAGGGACACTCTAACACATTGAACAAGTGCTGTTTACAAGTGTCTAATATTTCTATTTATTGTTATATTTATGCCTATTGCACTTTATTTGTGAATATTCACCTATGCTGTTATTACCTACCATGTGACCTATGTTAAATATTTAGTTGTATATTGATGTATGTTTAGTTCATTCTATTCAAGAGACATGGGTCTTTTTAAGTGACCCATCTTTGGTTGCCGGCCATTTTGAAAGCACTGCACAGATAAAAGACTGATAAATCCAGATGGTAAGTGCTAAATCTCTTTCTTTTTCGCAGTTTTTTTGCACTGAGGATAATGTCCGGTGAGATGGGATGTTTCATTCAGTGCGCAGTCTGCCACATGGACGCACAACTGGAGCAGGAGTTCCAGGGTGAGTACCGCTGTGACAGATGTGAGCATGTTGCCCATCTAGAAGCTCGAGTTAGAGATCTGGAGAAGCATATTGCAACGCTGAGGGAAATTGACCACCTTCAGAGGGAACTTCTGCTCACTAAGCAAGAAGTCAGTGGGGTAGAGATGGAGGGTGGTGAAATAGATCAGGAGACCCAAGTAAGTAGCTGGGTTAATGTAGTTAGAGGGACCAGAAAGGGATCCAAGAAAAGGAAGGCCACTTCTCCTACTGCATACCCAAGCAAAATTGCCAAGTTGGATGATGGAAGGACATTAGTGTCAGAAAAAGCAGCTCCAGTGGATCCTGTTCTCCCTAACAGCCGGGGGAACAGTCCAACTAGTAGTGGGAGGGATGGTATTGTAGGTAGGCCTAGACAGCTAGTGGCTGTAGGGGATTCTAAAATCAGGAAGACGGATAGGATAGGATAGACGCTCAGGGATCATCGGGCCGTGGAATAGGCCCAGTAAACGAGCGGCAATCTAGCAGATCGGCACTCGTTTACATCGGCCCGTGGAATAGGGCCCTAAGCTAGGATGTACCAGCTCTGAGGCGGAAGAAAAGCTTTTCTTTAAAACCTCAAAGGCTTCTGGTATCCAAGTGTGGGATCAGCCCCTTTTTTGTCAATGCCCTGGTTTGTGGTTTCACTATCAGGGAGAAATTTTGAATGAATTTTCTGTAGAAATTGGCAAACTCTGAAAATTGCTGAATATCCTTCAACCAAGCAGGTCTTGCCCAATCAAGTACAGCTGAGACCTTTTTAGGATCCATCTTAATGGAGTCGGGGGTTAAGATGTAGCCGCAAAATCCCACCTCTTGGACACCGGATAAACAATTAGACAATTTAGCACAAAAATAATTCTTGCGTAACCTCTATAACACCTGTCGCACATTCTCTGGTGTGATTTTTAATCTGGAGAGAAGATGAGTATGTCATCCAGATAGATAACCACATAGTGACCAAACAAGTCATGAAAAATGTCATTTACAAAGTACTGGAAGACAGCGGAAGAGCTTTTCAGAGGTATTGAACACAGTCTTCCATTGGTCACCCTCTCTGATTCAAATCAAATTGTAAGTGCCATGGAGGTCAATCTTGGTGAACCACCAGGCGTCTACCACCTGGTTCAGAAGATTCGGAATCAGAGGGAGTGGATGCTGGTCTTTCATAATGATTTTATTCAACTCCATGTAGTCTTTGCAGGGCTGCAGCCCAACATTTTTCTACAAAGAAGAAGCCAGCAACCAAAGGTGACACTGAGGGACAGATATGGCCCTTCTTGAGGCTGTCCTGTATGTACTACCGCGTTGACTCTCGCTCTGGGAAAGACAAGTTAAAAATGCAGCCTTTTATGAGATGTTGAGGAGGCAAGGCATCACCAATGGCTTCATCAAAAACATCCCTGAAAATCAGAAATAAATTCTGGGATGTCAGTGGCATCACTCAGGGCACAAACGGACAGAAAAACCACACTTAAATAAGAGTTACAAGAGCTCCCCCACTTGACTAACTCAGTAGTTCTCTGACTAAATACTAGATGAATCAAACAAAGCCAAGGCAAACCCAGAATCAAGCCAGCCGTCAACCTTATCATTACAAAAAAAGACATGACTTCAAGATGAAGGCACCTAACCATTCATGTTGTCTACAGAAGTACAGAACTTAAGTTACTTAGTAGAATCAGCTCCTGACACCAAAAAAGGGAAACACAAAGACATCAATTTCAGGCCCAAAGACAAAGAAACTGAAGTCTCCATAAAACTCAGGGCGGCACCTGAGTCTCTTAGCTTTACAAGAAAAATAATTATCACGAGAAAATAAGGTTACTGGTAAAATACATTTTTCAACAGGGTTAGGACATCACTCAGGCATTGGCGTTTCCCTGCTGCTGGCTGAGCCTGCGTTGGCAGTCCTTGATGAAGTGACCTGGTTTCCCACAGTAGAGGCACAGGGCATTCTCCAACAGATATTTCTTACAGGCAGCAGCTGAAGTATACCCCAACATCATGGGTTCCTTGCCAGGCACTGGAGTAGGTGGGGACACCACAGCTGTAGGAGGTGTTGGAGAAGATCTTACATACTGATTTGGCTTTGAAATGACTGTGGTCACACCGTTTCTCCCAGCATCTCTCCCTCAGTCTCCTATGAATAGACATAACTAGAGACATAAAATCTGTCCGAGTCACAGTTTGGGTCAGTGCATCAACCCAATGAGACATTTGGGAGACGACTCCAGCCATACATCTAAGCTGAGTAGACTAGGCGACTGATGGTTCGGTATTCATGCCAAACAGCCATGAGTTTCTATTTAGGTATGGGCCTGCGATAATGTCAGGCTGGGACCCAGACTCACAGGACAAGTGAAGCCCTAATGCTGGCACCCGCCCTGCTGTCCCTTCCTATTGTAGTGATTGGCAATGCTGATGTAAGTGAAACACAAGACACAGACAAGAAAAACAAACAGAATAGTCGATGAGTCCCGTAGCCGGGTGAGTATATATTGGTTGTTGCGGAACAGAATTGGAAGTCGGGAGGAATAGTCGAAAAGTCAAGCCAGAATCAGGAAACCAGAGAATTCACAATCAGGATATAACGCTAGTTTAGTCACACTCTAAATAGTCTCTATCGCAGGCAGTGAAACATGAAAGGGGTGGTAGTTTTATGAAGGCTAGAGTCCCAGCCATAGGGTGTGATTGGGGCCGAGACTCCAGACCCCATTCACACACAGAGCTGACTGTCAGTCCTAGATGCCAGTCAGCACTACACTATGCTGAACACCTGTGCTGATAGGCTGGGGGTGGTGAAGGCTGGGGGTGGTGAAGCCCTTGTAAAGAGTGCTGTTCCCGTGCCCCTAGCAACCAGCCGGGCTGGTCATCAGGGATGCTGTCTGTGTGCTCCCCACAACTGGCTAGGGTGCTATCCGAACTTGCACGCTCCGACAGTGCCTTGGTGTGAGCTTTCAGGATTCAAAAGTCCTTTTGTCAGACAAGTTTATACAAGAGAGAGGGATACAAGAGAGATATTTTGAATCCCGAAAGCTTACAATTCTAATAATATTTTGTTGGCCAATAGAGGTATCACTACCAAAATATTCTGACTGGAAATGTTTTCCAGCACAGGATTTATTTATTTATCATCTACACCACTGTATCAGGGTTTGTTTGTTTTTTAAGTAAGTTTTTATTATTCTACTGTATTAAAAAATAAAAAAAAAAAAAAAATACTTGGTATTTTTGCATGCTTAATTAATTGAACTATAAAATGCTAATGTCATTCATCCTGCATTGTCAAGGGAGTAAGGGGGGGGGGGGGGGGGGGTAGGGTAGTGCACATTTAATAATGGTATGGCATTCCACAATCATTTGTGTCAGTGTCTTCATCTCTTTAATGTATTATAGATGATTTACCAGGTCATTCTCTTATGAAGTGTTCCATGTACAGCTTTCTTGAAGTCTTCATTTCTCAGACTGTATAAAATGGGGTTGACTAAAGGAATAAACACAGTATATAGCAGGGAGAGGATTTTACTCATGATGAGAGTTTGGCCTTTTTTTGGGACGACATAAACACCAAAAAGAGTCCAGTAGAATATGGAGACCACAATGAGGTGGGAGCTACAGGTGGAGAAGGCTTTCTGTCTACCGGTACTGGATGGGATCCTTAAGATTGCTGAAACAATATAAGTATAAGTCACTGCAATAATTGTGCTTGGGATGACTATAACCGGAATGCTTAGTAGATAAATTTCTAAGGTAATAAGGAATTTATCAGAGCAGGCAAGGTCTAGTAAGGGGGCAAGGTCACAGAAGAAATGGTTGATGACATTGGGTCCACAATAGTTTAGAATTGCTATTGTTAGGGTGCCCATGAATACAATGGAAAATCCAAGCAACCAACATGCGGTGATCAGTATCCTACAATATTTACCCGTCATGATGGAGGTGTACCGAAGGGGATTACAGATGGCCACATACCTGTCATAAGACATCACAACGAGGATAATACATTCAACAAATTCAGAGACACCAAACAGATAAAACTGAGCAAAACAACCAATAAAAGTAATGACCATCCCATTACTCAGTAGGATGTGGAGCAGGTTGGGGACAATATCTGTGGATACTAAGATGTCAGTGATGGAGAGTTGTGAGATGAAGAAGTACATTGGGGTGTGGAGGATCTTGCTGGTGGACACCAGGATGATGATCAGGAGGTTCCCACATAATATCAGCCAATAAACTATCAAGAAAAGGCTTGTCAAGAAAAGTCTCACCCATAGACTTACATCAAATCCTAGGAGGAAAAATTCTTCAACCTTAGTCTTGTTGTTATTCTATATAGGGACCAGGAAACATAGAAAGTGTTAGACACCGAACTGTAATGACACTTATCATAAGATACAAGTCAGACAGTGACCTCAATATACAGGACTGAGCACAGGGAAGAATCAACAGAAGAAAAATATAAAGCAGATTCATTTTCATTGTGTTCTTTGCCTACAACATGAGCTTTTTCCTATCCTCGCACACAGTGTATGGAGGAGCTCGGAAGCATGGTGGCTCAGTGGTTAGCTCTGTTGCCTAAAATCCCACCAAGGGAAACTTCTACAGGCAATTTGTATTTTTTCCTTGTGTTTGTGCAGTTTCCTCTGGATACTCTGGTTTCCTCTCTCAGAACACACAGATTGGTTAGTTTAGACTTTAGATTTTGAGCCCTGGTGAGGACAGGGGCCAATTTGAGTGATAGAATGATGGATGGCTATAGAATATACAACGCTGCTGAATATGTTGGCACTACATAAATAAAGGAATTATGATTATTACTGACAACTCGGAGGGAGGTTGTTTCATCATCTTGGAGAATAAGTCCAGATCTTCTGTGGATGTCACTATTTACATCCCTCTTTCTCTTCATGTCATCCCAGACTGGATGTGAGGTCAGGGCTCTGTGCCATCATATAATAACTTCCGCCTCTACTATTTAACCCTTTAAAGACAGAGCCAATTTTTGCACTTCCGTTTTTTTCCTCCCTGTGCTTAAAAGGCCATAGCACTTCCATTTTTTCACCTAGAATCCCACATGAGCCCTTATTTTTTGAGCCACTAATTGTACTTTGCAATGACGGGCTGAATTTTTTCATAAAAAAACACTGCAAAACCAGAAAAAAAAAATAAATGTGTGGTGAAATAGAAAAAGAAAAAGCATTTTGTTTATTTGGGGGGGGGGCGGGGTATTTGTTTTTACGCCGTTCGCCCTGGGTTAAAAATAACTTGTTATATATTTGTTCCTCAAGTCGTTACAATTACAACGATATATATCATGTATAACTTTTCTTTTATCGGATGGTTTGTAAAAAATTCAAACCATTGTTAACATAAATATGTTCCTTAAAATCGCTCCATTCCCAGGCTTATAACGCTTCTATCCTTTGGTCTATGGGGCTTTGTCAGGTGTCATTTTTTGCGCCATGATGTGTTCTTTCTATCAGTACCTTGATTGCGCATATACAACTTTTTGATCGCTTTTTATTACAATTTTCTGGATTTGATGCGACCAAAAATGCGCAATTTTCCACTTTGGGATTTTTTTGCGCTTAAGTCGTTTACCGTGCGAGATCAGGAATTAAATAAATTAATAACCTAGGCGACTACGATACCAAAAATGTTTATTTATTTGTATTTATAACATGGGAAAAGTGGGGTGATTTGGACTACTATTAGTGGAGAGTTTTTTTTTTTTTTTTTAAATCAATAATGACTCTATTTATTTATATATTTATTTATTTCATATGCTAAAAGCCCCCCTGGGGGACTTCTAGTATATGCACACTGATCTTTTATTTAGACCTATGCTGTAAAGTTATACAGCATAGATCAATGAGATGGGCACTCGATTGCTTTCGGCTGCCGCAGCCGAAAGCAACCGTGTGCCGAGCCAGGATCAGCGGCATTGCAGCACAGACCCTGGCCGGCAGAGGATGTGTGGATCGCTCCTCCGGGACTACGTCCCGGGGGGGGGGGGGGGGGGGGAGGGGGGGAGGGTATCCACCCCACCAGACCACCAGGTATGAGGGACAGCAAGCAATCAGATGCAGCTGTCAACTTTGACAGCTGCATCTGATTGCTTGATTAGCAGGCTAATAGCCGGTCCTGGGCTACATGCGGCACCCGGGACCACAGCGGTTCAGAGCGGGGTCGCTGTGCGGCCTCCCTCTGAAGTCCTTGAGGCCACCATAGGGCGTAAATATACGCTCTGTGTTGTTAAGGGGTTAACTATTTAACACATATTTTATCAATATGCAAATAAAGCAATTTGGTGCACCAAGGAGCATACTTTACCCAGGGATGTAGCTATGGGGCCCCTTAGCAAAAAAAAGTGTACGTTGCCGCATGAATCCTTCCTCCCCCCCCCCCCCCCCTCCCGTCCATATGCTTACTTACGTAACCCATTGCAGTCCTCCGGCCTTCATTTGCTTATCCAGCTTGAGTGCATGAGTGATGTCACAGGGCCAACTGAGTATTTGTATGGGGTAGGGGAGAGTGTCTTTTGGCTGGAGATTAAATGTTGCCTCCTACCATGAGACACTGTCAGGGCAGGAAGCTAGAATGGAGCCACTGACGGGGGATGTGGGGCATGTAGCCCTGGAGTCCCATAGGGGTCTGCAATAGAATATGGTGGTTTTGTTGGGGTAGTGCCCAACCAGACTGTACATGTTATGCTATAATTCACCAGTGTATACATGTGCACACACACACACACACACACACACATACACACAAATAGGCATATCACAGAGACACACAAATGTCATAAATACACAATAGATGTGTGAACACATAAACACACATGCACATTACATAGATGCACAAATATGCAAACACACACAAAGATTACACAAATACAAACACATGCACATTACACAAATATATATCTATAGTACTAACACTCCCACAAATAGACACATGACAGAGATGAAGTCTTATGCCACCTGCTGAAAGGTAAGTCAGTCAGATGCCACACTCTGGGATGTTGGGTGCCTTTTAGCACAATCACCACTTGATGTCTCACTCTCCCCTGTTTTCCTGTATGCTCAGTTGAAGGAAAGGGTTAACTTCTGTTTGTTCTGTTCGCTGTTTTACTGGTGCAGGTACCTCACACACAACCCACCAACCCATCACTTCTTCTCTTTCTTTTCTCTAACAATTCTCCACCAATAGGAAATTGGACTCAGTCACCCCTATAAAAGTCAGTTAGCTCCTGTTGGGAGGGTCTTTTGTCAGTTGTCTGCAGTGAGGAGTCTTCAGCCTGGCCTGGCTTTGGTCAGGGCCCCAGGTCTTTTGCCTTTGGTCTTCTTTAGTGGATGGTGGAGAGAGAAAGACACAGACCCAATTTTCCTCAAAGAGACTTAAAGCAAAGATGCGCTGCTAAACCCAAAGGTGGGGTAACTGTCACCCGAGTCAATCTTGCCTATGACTGTAATCCTTCCTACGAGTCAGGACAGTCTGTAAAGTCAAGAGATTGATCTTCAATAAGACAAAGGACCTAAGCCGAAGTATTCTTCTGGTAGCTACTCAACTTCCTTGGGTAGTCTTGAGGAGTTAGCCTTGCCCAGTTGTTCATGCCTGGGACTCGTGCCACCAAACCTGACAGTCTCTGGGCTGGTTTAGCAAAAGGCTGTCTTCTATCCCCTTCTTTCTCTGCTAACCATGAGTACCAGGATTCTCTACAGTACACCAAGTCATGCTCTACATTATCCCGGCAGAGTACACTTCTAACTAGACAAGGTCCCCTAGACAGCCCCTCTACCTCTCCAAAGTCAAGCTACCCTTCTTCTCCTGTTATCCTCTTCTCTAAGTTACTACCTCAAGCACCACTGTTACTTGTACCTGCATGTAGCAATCTGTTTACTACTACTATATTGCATTGAAGTCTTTGAGTAAAAGTCACCATCTGGTTAAGTGCTGGACTATATGCTCATTTTTTCGCCGCACCTGCACCCACATATTGGGTTACCCTTACATGTGCCAATGCCTGTGTGTCCGGGGGTGAGTAACTCCGCTCCTGGCCACCGTAACAAATCCCCCAATGAAAAATCACCAGAGTCTACCTGCTGTATACCACCTAGGCACCCCGGGGCCATGGCAATTTAACAGATGTGCAAACTGACACACTTACTTTTTATGCAGAACAGAAAACTAGCCAAAGCTAGTACTCTGGAGATGGCAGCTACGCCACTGACTTTACCCCTCAGTGCACTGACACAGTTACCCTTCTACTCTTCTTACTATGTACCTATGGAATATTAAAAGCAGAGGGGCAACCTTAGTATTGATCAATGCCAGGGGAAGAAACACAGCTGGGCTGTCCTATCTGTGTATCAAGGGCTAAAGTACCATCCTTGGTGTATGAATATTGTATATGAATCCAATGGTGAGTCCAAGGCTGCAGTGAAGCCCAGAATTTCATGTGCTGCTGGGGAAGGTCCCATACAAGGAAATATTCCCAACCTGCTGAAAGATTCTCTTTTTTTATGACATTGACCTCCTTAGGTTATGTTCACACTATTTAAAAAAGGAGAAAAAGCAGATACTTAAAAAATAAATAAATAAATAAATAACGTCCAATATTACCAAAGTATAATTATCTGCATTGAAGTCAATGGAATGTCGGCCGCCCAATACACATAGGGCGGCATTGGCTAGGAAGTCTAATGTGTGTTACACGTCTAATGTGTATTGGTGGATATATTGTGACTGATTTATTAAAATGTAGCGCTGCCATAGTGAATGAATAAAAGTGAAACGTCGCAAAAATTGCGCAAGCAAATACTGGCCTACAGACGTAGGCCTGTTTGTGGTAAATTAGGTGCTAATCCCAGATTATGCAAACTTTAACATGAACACTTAAAACAGACTTTATTTTTAATTGTTCGCACACTTTTTTTTACTACTTTTTTTTTTACTACTAAATTCAACAGACAAAAAAAACACCAAAAAAAAAAAATAAAGAAAAACTACGAACTTCACCCAAAAGGCTATGTATTACAACAATTTACCAGTGGTCGGCATTGTAACGACATTTTTTTAAAGTTGTTTTGAGAATCAAGTAACGGCCAGGAAACAACGTAGTGGGAACATAACCTTAGATAGTGACAAAATAATAATATAAGTTTAAGATACGGCAATTCTGTGAGTTAAACATGAGTTAAAATAATACAAAAATAGAACATTAAAAAAGAGAACAGTAATTATTAGAACATTTGATAAACAAGATGTGTAATCCATTGTCGTCTCTCTTAGATACAGTACATTGCAGACAGTGTGAGAGGGTTCAGCTGTATTATGAGTATTACATAGAGATTTCCCCACTATACTTACACCAGATATCTCCTTGCTCTGGATAGTCATTATAACAGCAATATTTTTGGGAATTCCATTATATGAAGAAACGTCTCGGAGTCACATGACTGGAGCTTGTGTGACCTGACATCTCGAGTGGTCATTAGACGCGGGAATACAAAGATTAAGTCTTTATATATAATTCATAAGAAACAAGGAAGTGTCTGGAGATTACTTAGCGTTGTCTCCTGAGTCTCCTTAGCTTAAGTAATTCGAGGAATAATAGATAAATCTATAATTATCAGTAAATGAATGAAGATAAGTGACAGCTCTGGTTAGTTGGATGGGCTAAAAATATATCACTGTTCTATCTCGGCAGTTTTGGAAATTTGCTTTTTTTTGTTTAATAAATGTAATTTTTAAAGTTTTCATAATAAACAGAGAAAAATAACAAGTCACAAAATATCGTGATCAGAAAATAGTACGCCAAACATGTGTCAAGCTTACATCATTGTAAGAGCTGCACCCAAAGGGGAATTAGTCATTTCGAGCTAAAATAATGTGCAAACACCCGTCATTGCACTAGGGGGAGGCTAGACAGCTCAATAACGTCCGTTATTTCAGACTCAAAATAACGGACGTCATTTTAAACAGAGCTGAAAAATTGTTGTGTGAACATAGCCTAAGGCTCTATAAATGTTTGAACAATTACCCTCTCGCATGAAGGCAGGCGTAAAAAGGAAGTGATGTTTGAAAAAGAGATAACATATACCAAATACTGACAAGACATGGACAAAAAGACAGGGGGAGACAAAGGGAAAAACAGAATGGCAAATGGGGAAGAGGTAGTAGGATCAGTTCACGCAGTGGGAAGGGAAATTCTAATCCCAGGGAGACCATATTTGGTCGAATGAGTCCATCTGGTTATTCAATGAGGCCGTAAGATGTTCTAAGGATTACAACTCCTTGACTCTATCATACCTGTACGTGAGGGGGAAGAGGTCTGTTTCCAGGATCTAGCAATTTAGGATTTTGCTACAGTCAATATAACCAGGAGCAATTTGGAAGCTTTCTTCCGAAGCGTTTTAGGCCTTCGACCTCCGACCAGAATGCAATAATCAGTGGACATTCCCACAATATGTGATATAAAGAACCTATGGAGCCCTTACACCGTCAACCTAAGGGTGAGATAGAGCGCCTCCCACAGGTTAATCCATTTGATGGTGTTCTATTGGTTATACACTATACGCCAAAGAAGATGATGCATTGGAAGAAAGGAGAGAACATTGCGTGTTGGAAATACCAAGAAATAGGAGTAGATCAGGCTCACCTCATACGGGAATGCGTGGAAATACGTGTTTTTTGGGGAGAAGAACTTGAATATGTGAGGCAAGAGATGGGGATGGACCTTAGAGATCATTCCGGAGTGGAACTTCTGTTGGGTGGATTAATAGAAGATGGAGAAGCTAATTCCCTGTTAAATAAAATTCTAAATTGTGCTATTGTGGTAATAGTAAGAAGGTGGTTGGATGTGAACCCCCCATCCTTGGAGGAATGGAGGGGGACAGTCAATAAAGTAAAAACGTAAGAAGGGACTGCAGCTAAGGGAACCAAAAAAAGGGCTTGCGCGACATAACAAGATCTGGAAAAAATGGAAGAGTTCATGGGAAATGGAGGAGGTGTATCCTTTCCCTAATGAATTTATTTATTTATTTTGTTTGTGTTTTTTTCTTTTTCTTTTTTTTTCCCCAGCTCGCTCAGCAGGGTGGGGGCGGGGTAGAACTTTTTTTTTTGGGGGGGGGGGGTGTTGTTTAGATATTGTGGAAACTTTTCTGTTTTGTACTTTGTATTTTGATTGAGGATAAAATAAAAGAATAATTAAAAAAAAAAAAAAAAAGGGTGAGGTAGAGCTATTTAACTTATAAAGAAGTTCAGGGCTGTGGTACCATAGCATTAAAACCTTATAGTGAGTCTCCTTGTATGTAGTACAAATGAAGGAAGTCGCTGTCCCAGGGCAATTGTCCATATATTTGTGCCTAATTGGAGTATCAGTAACAGGCCAGTTAAGAATATTGTAAATACCATATGCACCAACTGCTCAAAAGCTGTCGGCTTGGAGACAGTAAGTGAACCGAGAGGAGTCAGCATGAAGTGATGAATTTTAGTAGTGAGATCATTCCTGTCCACCAGTTTCTTAAAGGGGAGCAGAGTCTGAGACAGGGGGTCCACAATATCTGCAAACTGAAACTGTTTCCGAGAAGACCAAGCCCGTACTGCAGAGGAAGGAAATCCGGAGAGAGCTGAAAGAAATGAATGGGAGAGGCAGGGAAAGAAAGGCTTAATCTACCAGAACACAAGGACGAGACTGGTAAATCGCTTAGGGACCAATAGGGAAAGATGAGAGTAGGAAGGGGGAGAAGCATGGCACAAAAAGGAGTGGAGCAAATAATATTTTTTTTTTATTTCCGTTTACTTCTTACATGCATGGTATTTAGACCAGGCCGTGATTTTCCTTAGGTGGGTCGCCCAGTAGCAGTGGAGGATATTTGGCACCGCTAACCCACCTTGGGTCTTACTACTCATCATAATTGATTTAGGGATACAATGTCTTCCTGAGTGCCAGATAAATTTAAAGCGATTCTGTACCCACAATCTGTCCCCCCCAAACCACTTGTACCTTCAGATAGCTGCTTTTAATCCAAGATCTGTCCTGGGGTCCGTTCGGCAGCGGATGCAGTTATTGTCATAAAAACAACTTTTAATCCTGCAGTGCTGTATCTAACGGCTGGGGCTTACATTTGTATATGCATTAGGCTGGCACACCTTCTCTGTCCTTCCTCCCCACCCTCCTCATCATTAGGAATGCTCCAGGAACATTTACTGCTGTTTGAGCTTTGCACAGGTGTATTAACAATCCAGCCCATGTTCATTATACACACCGGTGGGGAATAGGAAGCAATCTGCCTGGAGCATTCCTAATGATGAGGAGGGTGGGAAGGAAGGACAGAGAGGGTGTGCCAGCCTAATGCATATACTAATGTAAGCCCCGGCCGTTAGACACAGGGCTGCCGGATTAAAAGTTGTTTTTATGACAATAACTGCATCACCTGCCAAACGGACCCCAGGACAGATCTTGGATTAAAAGCAGCTATCTGAAGGTACAAGTGGTTTGGGGGGAAACAGATTGTGGGTACAGAGTCGCTTTAAACATGGCACTCTGCACAGCTTTAAGTTCATGGAGAGGGATTCTAGCAGGCAGAGTTTAAAAAAAATAAAGGAGATTAAGTAGGATAGACATTATAACCGAGGCAATACAACCTAGGAGGAAAATATAGTTGGAGGACCATAACACAGCAAATACTAACTGAGAACTCAATATTTATTCCGCTTATTACAATGTTTCTAGAAATCCCCCATATGTGGTCACAGTGCGTCACCTGACTCAACCACTGGCCGCAGACATGGCAGAGACCTGGGGAATTTTGGGGCCTTTTTTATTTCAGTTTTTTTTTTTGCCATTATACTATGTCACAGAGGGCTTGGGATGCCAAAATATTTTAGCGTGACAAGTTCATGTTTCCATCTGTACCATTCTGGGGGGACATGTGATAAAGCAAGTAGTGGTCAGCTCACCCAGCTAGCAGTCCCAAGATAGGAGCACGGCAAAACCCGGAGCAGGGGTCACATATAGGAATAAAAGAAATGTCCAGCACCTGAACCTCAGGATAAAACTTTTGCTTCTTTATTAGAAAAATCTTCACAAATCAGGAATACAAAAACCGTCTATGCGTTTCAGCGATTCCCACGGCTTGTTCATACCTGAGTATAGCATAGATTACAATGCTACCTTCATTTATAGGGCAGATCACGTGATCCATAATTAAAACAACACATGTTAAAATGTACAATTTTTTAGAGACGTAACATCCCCATTGTGTTTATCTCTAAAATGTTTACTCAGTGTAGAAACATTTAATGCATTATTTCTGCAATCAGATAAATGACGTCTGATCCTACTTTTAAGACTATTCGATGTACAACCAACATATTGTACATTACAAGATACCCATGTGGCTAAATACACTACATTGCTAGTATTACAATTGATATAAACTGAACTACCATTAGCGCAAGACTTAAATTCTTTAGAAACCCTTCTGTGTGAACATGTCAAGCATCTCTGGTGTCCACATCTATAGAAGCCTTTAACTTCTAACCAGTTGTTATCTTTGAGTTTCTCCCTAGTATATAGGGAAGGTGCTAGAGTTGAACCCAAGGTAGGCGCTCTTCTGGAAACCACCTTAAAGAGGATGTACCACCAGGTACATCCTCTTTAACCTGACACAGGGATGGATTAGCGCCTTTGCGGGCAAGCCGCTGCTGCGGTCCGTTTTTCGAACCGCAGCCAAGTTCCCGTGTACGGGCCATTCTATGCACAGTTACCAGCCGGTGAACAAGCACTGGAGGCCGCCCGACCTGTCCCCAGTGGGAGGGAATTCCCTCCTTTCTATGACGCAGCTCCATTGATTCTAACGGAGCCGTGTCATAAAGGCGAGGGAATACCCTCCCACTGGGGGCGGGCCGGCCGACCTCCAGTGCTTGAGCACCGTCCGCTAACCAAGCATAGAACGGCGCCATACACGGGAACCGGGCCGCGGTTCGTCTTGCCACAATAAAGGCAGATGTTTGTTAATGATATGTCGGATTAAATTAAATTGTTGTGGTGACAAAGACAATATTTTGTTGATTATTACTATTTTTACTTTTTTGTGTCTATGTTGATTGTGAGATGCAAGTTTGTCCTTCAGATAGCTGCTTTTAATCCAAGATCTGTCCTGGGGTCCGTTCGGCAGGTGATTCAGTTATTATCCTATAACCCCTTCTGCCAATATGATGTCCAGGGACGTCATGAAAAGCAGTGCCATTCTGCAACATGACGTCCCTGGACGTCATGCCTTCTCTGCCGACCCCAGCTGTCTGTATCTGAGATTGGGCAGTGGGAGGAGGCTGTGTCACACAGCCTCCTCCCGCTGCCAATGCCCGGAGGGGAGCCGTGCTCCCCCACGGGCAGTTAACCCCATAGACGCCGCGCATCGTTACAACCGCAGCGTCTATGGGGAAATCTGATGTCTCTCGCTGATCGGGCGGCAGGAGGAGGCTGCGGCACATTGCCTCCTCCTACCGCCACTGCTGATGTCCTTCCCCCACCTCTCTCCCTCCCTCTCCGACCCCGTGCTGCTCCCCCTGCCTCAGTCCAGCTCCCTCTCCCCATGCGCCCCGGCAACCCCAGTCCCCCGATCGGCTTCTCCCTCATGTGCTCCAGCCCCCCTCCCCCGATCGGTTTCTCCCCCATGTGCTCCAGCCCCCCCTTCCCCCGATCGGTTTCTCCCCATGTGCTCCGCCCCCCCCCCTCTCCCGATCGGTTTCTCCCCATGCGCTCCGGCCCCCTCTCTCCCCCGTTCCCCCCTCGCTCCTGCTCCGGCTCCCCCGTCCCCCCCAGCTCCCTCCCAAGACTCACCCCCGCCCGACTCCGGCTTCCTCCCGGTGCTTAACGTTCAGGTCTCTGCACTGCAGAGACCTGATCGTTTGAATGAGCTGTCAGCTGTAAAGCTGACAGCTCATTAACTGTATCATGCATTACAGCACAGATCATGTGCTGCAATGCATGATATACAGTATATTTCTGCAAAGGTTGAAAAAACACACACACACACACAAATACATAATTAATTAAAATTAATAATTAATTTAATTAAATACATAATTAAAATAAATAAATAATATACACATTCACCATTCCCCCTTTATAAATGATCCCCTATAAATAAAGTACACATATTTGGTATCGCCGCGTCCGTAATGACCCCGTCTATTAACCCGTTACATTAATTATACCACCCAAGGAACACCATTAAAAAAATAAAAAATCTAACCAAAATGACAATTTTTTTTTAATCCCGCCCCCTTAAAAAATATAGCATTTTTATAGCATAAATGCCATAAATTATAACAAAAGCTATATAATATGGATATTGTTGTAATCGTACTGACCTGACGAATAAAGATAACATGTCATATGTGACGTATGGTAAACTGCATACAAAAAAATGGTGAAACACAGCTGCTAAATTGTGTTTTTTATTCGAACCACCTTATAAAAAAATTAACTAAATATCGATCAGGGTGTCACATGTCCCTCAGTATGGTACCGGTGGAAACGTCAACTTGTCTTACACAAATATTTTGGCACCGCAAGGCCTCTGTGACATGGTATAATGGCTAAAAAAAAAATTGAAATAGGAAAAGACCCCAAAATTCCCCAGGTCTCTGTCATGTCTGCGGCCTGTGGTTAAGTCAGGTGATGCACAGCAGCCACATATGGGGGATTTATAGAAACATTGGAATAAGGGGAATAAATGGTGAGATCCATTTCTCAGTCAGTATTTGCTGTGTTAGAGGGAAAATGGATTAAAAAGGAATATCTGCCAAAAAAAAAATGAAATCTTTAAATTTCCCCACCAACTTGCTTAAATTTCTATGAAACACCTACAGGGTTAATACACTTATGAAATGTTACTTTGAATACTTTTAGGGGTGCAGTTTTTACAGTGGAGGGATTTATGGGGGTAACTAACATACAGGCCCCACAAATCCACTTCTGGGAACTGGTCCCTAATAAAATCAGAATTTGAAATTTTCCTGAAAATGTGAAAAATCGCTGCAAAATTTCAAAGCCCTCTAACTTCCTAACAAGTAAGAGGACGTTCACCAAATGACGTCACCATAAAGCAGACATGTTGTAGATGTTGCAGTAATAATTAGTTTATGTGATATAACTATTTTTCTTAGGAGAAAAGAATTTTGAATATAAAGAATCGTAAATTTTTCTAGTTTTTGCGCAAATGTTGTGTTGTCTACAAAAAACTACTGAGTGTATCAACCAAAGTATACCACTAACATAAAGAGGAATATGTCCCGAAAAAACAATCTCAGAATAACCGTGATAGTTAAAAGCATCGCAGAGTTATAACTACATAGAGAGAGACAGGTCAGATTTGAAAAATAGGCCCTGGTCATTAAGGCCAAAACAGGCTGAAGAGGCAAGGAGTTAAACTTGCATCCCTGTGTGTAATTGGCATGGCCTAGGGTGTGTTTGCATTAGGCTTGTACCGCTCCTCCATCCCTCCTCCCCGTCCTAGTAATCCCCTAGGCAGGATTTATCCTATTCCTCACCTGTGTGACAACTGCACAGGTGCTGGATCGTTAAGGCCCATGTGCAGAGTTCAGACAAGTGAGGAATAGGAGAAATGCTGCCTGGAGCATTCCTAATGGTGAAGACGACGGGGAGGAGAGATGGAGAGGCGGTGCAAGCCTAATGCTCAAACACTCTAGGCCATCCCAATTTTACACAGGGCTGCAAGTTTAAAAGTTGTTTTTTAGGGCAATAACTGCACCACCTGCTGAACGGACAGATCTTGGATTAAAAGCAGCTTTAAGAAGGTACAGGCTGTTTGGGGAGGGGGACAGATTTTTGATACAGAGTCACTTTAACAATACTTTTCTAGAAATTCCTTCTATTTTTCTACTAGCCTGGTCCAAACATGTTTGTGAAAAACCTTGTTCATGACACCACCACTGACTATGACAAAAAAGAGGTATACGCTTGGAAACATCATACTTTGGGGGTGATTTTCTGGAAAGGGGACAGGGTGACTGCACCATTGATTGATGGGGATTGATCAGACATGTATTGTGAGATTTTGGTTAACAACCTCCTTCCCACAGTAAGAGCATTGAAGGTGGTGGCCGGGTCTTCAAGCATGACAATAACCTAAAAAACACACAACAGGACAACTAAGAAGCAGCTACGTAAGAAGCATTTCAAGGTCCTGAAGTGGCCTAGCCAGTCTCCAGTCCTGAACCCAATAAAGATTCTTTGGAGGGAGCTTAGTCAATGTTTTCCAGGGACAGACCCCAAAACTTTAAAGATCTGGAAAAGATGTGTATGGAGAGGTGGAACTAAATCCCCACTGCAATGTGATTTTCTGAACTTTTGAAAGATTCTGTCTCTCACAGTTGAACTGAACCCACAATATCAGTGACTTACCACTTTATTCCTGGTAGGAGGGAAAATATGCAAATATGGCAGTGTGTTAAATACTTATTTTTCCCACTGTATAAAAAGCTCCAAGATGCTATTCAGAGGAACATACCTAGTGACAGAAAGGTGTGTAAAAAAGTAGAAATAAAAACCACAACTTACACTTAATATTAGAAGCAGAAAAAAAGTTACAGGTCTCAATAAATCATAAAAAAACTTTTCTGAATAGGTAATGTAAAGTTAGAGGCTGGAACCTTCCTCAGGATCCCTTTCTACTTGCTTGGACCTGAGTGATGTGCAGATATAGTGAAAGCCAACAGAAGTATGGTGGTGCGACATTTACTAAATCTCTTCCCAATCCACAATGTACTGTACTATTATGTCATGGGAAAGGTGAAGGGATAACATGTGGACTAAGGACCCAGCTTCACCTGACACCCACTAGTAATAACCAACATCAGAGAATAACACAATGGCAATCTTGTTTAAATGCCACAATCTATACCAGTCAAGGCATTTACACAGCTGGGTATATCATATCTGGTGGACTAGTTGCCAAATGTAGGACCCCCATTTGACTTTACTAGGTCTGGGTGGCTGCCATGACTGAGCTACTGATACAGTTGATAAAAATATATTTTTTTTAAATCCCCTAGTAAAAATTCAAATCACCATCCTTCTTCCATTTAAAAAAAAAAAACAAAAACAAAAAAAACTACTGAATTGATATATAATTATTATAATTTTTTTTTATGGTTGGTAATTTTGCATGTATAATTGTCTAAACTATTAAAATCTAATGTCAACGATTCTGCATGTTCAATGGAGTTAGGGAGAAAACAAAGTGCACATTCCATGGCGGTATAGCACTCCACAAAATGTTTGACACTCACTTCTAGGGTATTATCGATTACTTACCAGGTCATTCTCTTATGAAGTGTTCCCTGTATGGCTTTCTTAAAGAGAACCAATCACCTAAATATAACTGTCCCTATTATGACAGTACATCTCTCCCTAAGTCTATTCATGAAGATACAGACTGCCTTTGCAGTCTGTATCTTTATACCTGATCCTCTGTTCCCTGGCTGTTCCGGTGAGCGCCGCCATCTTGATGACATCACGCTGGAACGCACAGCTGGAACTCAAGTGACGTCATCAAGATGGAGGCGCCGCCGGAACAGCCAGGGAACAGAGGATCTGGTAAAGTATAAAGATACAGACTGCAAAGGCAGTCTGTATCTTCATAGATAGACTTCATGAGGATACAGACTGCATTTGCAGTCTGTAGCTTTATACTTTACCTATCCTCTGCTTCAGTGCCGCAAGGCCGGGCACCGCCATCTTGATTACGGGCCTTGCGTTCCACCGCTGGAACGCAAGTGACGTAATCAAGATGGCGCCGCCGGCCTTGCTGCACCGAAGAAGAGGATTAGGTAAAGTATAAAGATACAGACTGCAGAGGGAGTCTGTATCTTCATAAATAGATTAGAGAAGAGGGACTTTAGATAATACACAGCGATCTTGCGCTGTATAGCGCGAGATCACTGTGTGTTAACAGAGCGGCAGGCAAAGGATCATGGGAACCTTTCCTGCCACTCTGCATGACGGGAGTTTCCTGTCTCGCGCCGGCTCTTTTGAAAAGAGCCGGCTCGAGACAGGAAAGTAAAAAGGGAATAATTCAAAAACGTGACAATAAAAATAATTAATTATATTTGCAAATGTCAATTAAATTATGATTTGCATCTAATTAAGGAATAAAAATTTTTTAACTTTCGTCCATGATTGGTTCTCTTTAAAGTCTTCATTCCTCAGACTGTATATAATGGGGTTGGCCAAAGGAGTAAATATAGTATATAGCAGGCAGGGGATTTTTCTCATGGTGACTGTTTGGCCTTTTGTTGGGACAATATAAAGAGCAAACATAGACCAGTAGAATATGGAGACCACAATGAGGTGGGAGCTACAGGTGGAGAAGGATCTCTGTCTACCAGTACTGGTTGGGATCCTTAAGATGGTAGAAATAATATAGGTATAAGACACCACAATGATTGTAGTTGGGATTATTACAACCGGAAAGCTTATAAAATAAATCTCTAAGTTAATAAGGAATTTATCAGAACAGGCAAGTTCTAGTAAAGGGGAAAGGTCACAATAGACATGGTTGATGACATTAGGTCCACAATAGTTTAGCATTGCTAGTGTTGTGATGCCCATGAATGCTAGGAAAAACGCAACCAACCAACACATGGTGATCAGTATCCTACAATATTTACTGGTCATGATGGAGGAGTACCGGAGCGGATTACAGATGGCCACATATCTGTCATAGGACATCACAGCCAGGAGAAGACACTCAACAAATTCAAAGTAAAATTCTGTATACTTTTATACGTCTATCTGTCAGCTTCATTTCCAGTCTCCTTATACTTTCTATACGCTGCCTTTTTTCCCTTCACAATGGCCTTAACCTCTCTAGTAAACCATAATATATTCTTCTTCCTTTTACTTTTGCTAACTTCTCGTACATGTAGTCTAGTTGTCTTTAATATGGCATTTTTTTATTCTGCCCACTGAGTGCTCGCTCCTGATGTTTTATCCCACCCTCTTAATTCTTTATCTAAATACTCCACCATTTTCTTAAAATCTGTCTTCCTAATATCTAGTAATCCAGGAGAAACAGAAGTCAACATGGAGGCCAGTACAGAAGCAACAGTAGTCAACATTGAGGCCAGTGAAGCTCAGCAGTAGCCAACATGGAGGCCAGGGCAGGAGCGGCAGTAGACAAAATGGAGGCCAGGGCAGGAGCAAAAGTAGTGACATGGAGACAAAGCAGGAGCAACAGTAGTCAACATGGAGGCCAGTGAAGGCCCAGCAATAGCCAACAGGGAGGCCAGGGCAGGAGTGGCAGTAGTCAACATGGAGGTTAGTACAGGAGAAACAGTAGTCAACACTCATATTTATGCCTTACAGGCTCCATATCAGCCGTTGCTGCATGAGACCTATCCCCTAGCCGCTCTACGGACAGTGAGTAGCCATACCCGCAGCTGTGTCAGAAATGTGACTAAACTCCTTCAGACAACACAATTAAACATTTGTGTATATGATATATATGTATGCCTTGGCGGTCCCTGATGAGGTCACTATACATGGTGACTGAAACGCGTAGGGTCAAGGTGCTTTTGATGTCTTCAAATATTGGAGCAGAATCACTATCTTTTGCCAACTAAATGACCACCCTTGACTTACTTGTGAACGGGTCTGTTGGTATAATTATTACTCCACATTGTGTACTGCATGACATTGGTTGACAACTTAAACCGTGATTCTTGTACAGTATACTGCAATAGTGGCTCTGATTCTGACGATTAGTCCCTCTAACGGATCAGGGTACGGACTGGACCAGACAGGACTATTGGCATGCGTAGGGAAAGCCTAGCACAACATGGTGCATTATTTCCTACTGAACTATTTTTTGGAGAAATTCCAGATTTGTACATAATTGTATGTATTGGTGAAGGTTGTAGACTTAATAAATACCCTTTTGTTTAAGCATATCCTATTTTGTTTTTGTATTATCTATTGCTGGGATTTGGTCTTTATATCTGCTTGATGTAGCATACTGTATGTACACTATTATATATTTGATTTTTCCATGAAAAAGAAAAAAGATGTACTGTCAGGATGGTATCTTTGCGGAGCGTTATGCGTCCCTCTGCTCGTGCTGTGCGGCCGAGAAGGCGCTGATATTCTCTTATTCTGTTCTGTGTTTTGTTTTGCTGTGTCTGAACACTGGTTTATTTGCTCTCTTTGGGAGACACACCCAACTTCACCTGCTGAGTTCTGTCTGGCCATGTCAGGGTTAATCTGTGTTTTGGTTCTGCTGTGACTGACAGGTCTTCCTGCCAGTGGATCTGTCTTGTTCTCAGCTGTCTGTGCTTGGAGATCAGGGGGATGGTCCAATGATGTTCTGGATCAGAACCCTGACCTCCTATATAACTTCCTCAGTCTGGGATATCATTGCTGGTTATTGACTTAGTCTCTGCCTGCTTGTATCGTCTGTGTATTTGCTATTCCTGATCTTTGCCTTATTCCTTGACTTCCCTTGCTTGCCGCCTGCCCTTGACCATATTGCCTGGACTTTGACTACGTTTATTGGATATTGATTTTGTACTTTTGCTGCCCGATTGTTGTGACCCGGACTGTTGACTATTCTTCATTGTGTTTGTCTGTCTGTCTGTTTGTCTTGTCTTTGTGTCACACCTAGCCAGTACAGGGACAGCCGCCAAGTTGCTCGCCGCCATCTTAGGGCGGATTGTGGCAAGTAGGTAGAGGACAGTGGGCGGGGCTGAGCTTAGGGCTCACTGTCTTGTCTTGTCCTGCTGTCCGGATCCTAACAGAATAACCAGCCATACTTTTTTTTTTTTTTTCTCTCTCTCCACCTTGCTATGGACCCCATGAAAGCTCTGGTTGAGCAAATGCAAAGTCTCAACCAGCTTGTTCTGGACCTTACGCAACGGGTGCAGCAGGTAGAGTCTTTCCTGGGCCAAAATGCCATGCTATCTGCTGCTGTTCCCCCAGAACCTCCTGTGCAGCTTCCTGATATGTTCAAAGGCGAAAGAAAGGCCTTTCGAATCTTCAGAGAGGGATGTAAGTTGTTTTTCAGACTTTGTCCCCGGTCCTCTGGGGATGAGAGCCAGAGAGTGGGCATTATTATGTCACTCTTACAAGGACCTCCGCAGGAGTGGGCATCATTATGTCACTCTTACAAGGACCTCCGCAGGAGTGGGCCTTTTCTTTGCCTCCAGATGCCACTGAGTTATCTTCTGTGGATCAGTTTTTCTCTGCATTGGAGTAACTCTATGATGACCCTGACAGGGCAGCAGCAGCTGAGAGGCAGTTGACTACTTTGAGACAGGGCAAGCGACCGGTGGAGGAGTATTGTGCTGAGTTCCGCCAGTGGTGCGTTCCATCCGGATGGAATGATCCTGCACTTAGATGCAAGTTTAAGCAGGGGTTGTCTGATGGCATTAAGGATGCCTGGACAGGACACCCAGATCCTTCCACCCTTAAGCAGGCCATGAATTTGGCTATTCGTATAGACCGTAGGCTCCGTGACAGACATAGGGAGAGAGTAGGCTCTGACTCTTCTAAACAATCTGTCTCCTATTCAGTCAAAACCCCTCTTGTTACCCCTACTATTCCTGAGGACGAGCCCATGCAGCTGGGACTATTAGACGCCAAGACCAGGCGAAAACACCGGAGACACAACGGTCTGTGTTACTACTGTGGTGACAGCGGCCATTACATCAGTTTCTGCCACAAGCGTCCCAAGCGGCAAGAAAACCTGCACCCAGATCATCGGCGTCCAGGTGACTCCCAGGAAGGTCATTTGGGCGCACAGGTACCCTCCGGCGAAATTAATATTTCTAGTTCTGTTGTACCTGATTTGCCTGTATCTGATGCGAATTTAACATGTTTTTCTGCTCGTTCTGTCAGTAAGCCTGTTCTCCATGCCATGGACTCGTCTTCTGATGAATGGGAGTCAGATGGCAATCTTCTAAGTGAGTTTGAGTCCTGTGAGGGTCCTGAGGCCCCTCATAAAAGGGGGGGTACTGTCAGGATGGTATCTTTGCGGAGCGTTATGCGTCCCTCTGCTCGTGCTGTGCGGCCGAGAAGGCGCTGATATTCTCTTATTCTGTTCTGTGTTTTGTTTTGCTGTGTCTGAACACTGGTTTATTTGCTCTCTTTGGGAGACACACCCGACTTCACCTGCTGAGTTCTGTCTGGCCATGTCAGGGTTAATCTGTGTTTTGGTTCTGCTGTGACTGACAGGTCTTCCTGCCAGTGGATCTGTTTTGTTCTCAGGTGTCTGTGCTTGGAGATCAGGGGGATGGTCCAATGATGTTCTGGATCAGAACCCTGACCTCCTATATAACTTCCTTAGTCTGGGATATCATTGCTGGTTATTGACTTAGTCTCTGCCTGCTTGTATCTTCTGTGTATTTGCTATTCCTGATCTTTGCCTTATTCCTTGACTTCCCTTGCTTGCCGCCTGCCCTTGACCATATTGCCTGGACTTTGACTACTTTTATTGGATATTGATTTTGTACTTTTGCTGCCCGATTGTTGTGACCCGGACTGTTGACTATTCTTCATTGTGTTTGTCTGTCTGTCTGTTTGTCTTGTCTTTGTGTCACACCTAGCCGTCACACCTAGCCAGTGCAGGGACCGCCGCCAAGTTGCTCGCCGCCATCTTAGGGCGGATTGTGGCAAGTAGGTAGAGGACAGTGGGCGGGGCTGAGCTTAGGGCTCACTGTCTTGTCTTGTCCTGCTGTCCAGATCCTAACATGTACATCATAAACCACTAGGCACACACATGAATTTCAGAAATATATGTATATCACCTTTATTTATGGCACAATACAAAAAAAAATGAAAAACACTTAAAAGACCCAATATATCCTGGAGGGACCTGTTAGCAATACACCAGGTCCCTACACCCCCACTCAGCTCTACCAAATAAATAAGACATTAATAAACCTCCTAAATGAGTAAAAGTCACAAGATACCATAGTGCTAGTGCAAAAGTTCAGCCATATACAGTATACAGTTATAAGTGAAATCTATAAGAAATGAGTGACTAAACTACAGCACACAGAAAATTATGTCACCAAGTAGACTGCGATCAGCTGAGTGGGGTCCAAAACACCCTTACGCGTTACGTCACGAACCTGGAGAGTTGAGGCAGCGGAGTAGCAGAGTTGATTCAGCGGGGTGGCAGAGTTGAGGTAGCGGAGTAGCAGAGTTGAGGCAGCAGAGTAGCAGAGTTGAGGCAGCGGAGTAGCAGAGTTGAGGCAGCGGAGTAGCAGAGTTGAGGCAGCGGAGTAGCAGAGTTGAGGCAGCGGAGTAGCAGAGTTGAGGCAGCAGGGTAGCAGGTGAGTTGAGGGGGGTCGCGGGTGAGCAGGGGGAAGGACGGGCAACACTGTCCACGGGGGTTGTGGTTTGACGGCCGTGGGTGAGGAGGGTGTTTTTGGTGCCACGGGTGAGGAGCTGGGGGTGGTGGCCTCAGATGAGGACCAGGGGTGCCGCAGGTGAGGACCGGTACCTGACTTGGCTGCCGTGAGTGTAAGGATGTGGTGTTGGGTGCTAAGTGGATGCGAGAGACTGCAGCCAAGGAGAAGCTACTGAGGTTGACGTGGGAAGCCGGTGATGACCGGGGGGGGGGGGGGGGGGGGGGGGGGGGCTCCTCCTTCACTTGAGTTTGGCTGGGTTAGAAGCGCTAACCCGGCATATTGAAGAGACGGAGGACACATGATGCCGACTCAGAGAATGGGGCCAGGAGCAGGGATCGTGTTGGGTTGGACTGAAGTTTGATTCTATGCATTCGGTGGGGGTGAATGCATCTAGATACCAGCAAAACTATGCAGAATCCATAATAACTTAATATTGGAAAGATGGAAAGCTATGGGTGGGCAATGTATTAATGCAAAAATTATTTGGGGGGGAATACCCCTTTAGGCTGGGTTCACACACAGTATATTTCAGGCAGTATTTGGTCCTCATGTCAGGTCCTCATAGCAACCAAAACCAGGAGTGGATTGAAAACACAGAAAGGATCTGTTCACACAATGTTGAAATTGAGTGGATGGCCGCCATATAACAGTAAATAACGGCCATTATTTCAATACCACAGCCGTTGTTTTAAAATAACAGCAAATATTTGCCATTAAATGATGGCCATCCACTCAATTACAACATTATGTGAACAGAGCCTTTCTGTGTTTTCAATCCACTCCTGGTTTTGGTTGCTATACAGCCTCACAAATACAGCCTCAAATATACATAGTGTGAACCCAGCCTTAAGCTGTCAGCCAGCATCAAAGATGGCCACGTAGTACTAAACTCCAGTATGCGCATGCGCTATATGCATTATTCACCAGTATGGTGTCTGCGTACATCAAAGAAACTGCGCATGCATGCAAATCATGTACATAGAAGAACCGAATAAACTGCACATATGTCTCTTGCAGGTATTAAACACACATACATCCACCCAATTAAGCCAGTCCATTTACACATATTTGATTACTGAGTCTTCGGCCCATATGTAAGATGGCTGACGGATCCCAGGATGTGCTCCTGCGCGTGCGCAGTGCCCAAACCCTAGGGCACAATATACACCTATTAACAAAATATATCTGTGCATATAACCAGCATGATGAGTGCATGTGTATTTCATATATGAAGACACCCACCGATAGACATTATCAATTCATTGATCAGAGTGACTTAAAAATAGTAAACATCATACGCCTGCGCTTTTCCTCAGAAAAACCCACATCACATATAAGTCATTGCATACAGAATCATAAATTAATGCAAGCAGCATATACGTAGGAAATGTATAATCCACTAACATCCAGAGTGTCTAAAGTTGCCCCGCCACAGTTAGAATGTAACAACAAATAGGTAAAAAAAAAAAAGCTACATGTATTTTATACAATAATCATCTCTAACGTATGGTAACGGCCTGGACGTGACACGTTTTTATATATATATATATATATATATATATATATATATATATATATATGTAGCTCAGAGTGCCAAAACATGCCCCGCTACAATAAGAACGTAACAGCAAATAGGTCTGAAGAATCTATTATGGAGAATTATCAGCTGTCTGTCTAAGTAGATGATGTGCTGGTAGGCAGCCTATTCACTATATGGACAGAGCTACAGTATATGCTGTGTACTGTAGTAGCCTTAAGAACAGTGTTGGACTGGGGTACCTGGGGCCCACCAGTGGAAATTATCCTTGGGGCCCACCAATAAAGAACCAGTGAGACACATCTGTTCACTGTTCACACATCTGTAGAACTTCGTCCGTACATAGACGGTGTTCTGCCCTGCCCTGGTCATCCAGGGCAGAGTGAAGGAAAGCTATAATATATACAACGCTGCAGAATATGTTGGCACTACATAAATAAAGGAATTAAGATTATTACTGATAATTCGGAGGGATGATGTTCCATCATCTTGGAGAATAAGTCCTGATCTTCTGTGGATGTCCCTATTCACATCTCGCTGTCTCTTCATGTCATCCCAGACTGGATGATGTTAGATCAGGGCTCTGTGCCGCCATATCATCCCCTCCACCACTACCTTTTCTTCATATTGACGAACTGTCACGAAGGCGTTGGACTGAGGTAGGGAACAGAAGAAGACAGTGAGCCCTAGCCACTAGAACCCACCTTCTGTCCTTACACCTGAAGACGCTCGGTTGCGGAGTGAAACTAGTTGTGGAGGCGGTCCACTATGGGGTAAGGTCCTGGGAGGTCCCTGTGAAAACATGCTCGCAGCGGTCTGAAAGGCTGTACACTGTACATTACCTGTGTTCTTGCTGCATGGGGTCCCGGCTTCCTGCTCTGCCACCCAGCCAATCTGTGTGTGGCCCAGCCGCAGCCACTGATTGGCAAGGAGACAGGTAATGTATACACACAGTGGGAGGCGTTGAAGGGGTTAAAGGGCGGGTGAAGTACATACTCGCAGCGTATCTCGCTGCAAAACTCGCAGCAAGGTTTCCGCTGCGAGTGGTCCTGTGTGAACCCAACCTTAAGGAATATTCATAACCTGCTGATAGATATATGTTTTAGGCTATGTTCACACTGCGTATGAGTCCGTCCGTAGTTCGTACGATGCCGTACATATGCGGCTGAAACTACGGGCGTGTGAAAAATCAACATGCGGCGGATGCGAACGAACATACAGTTCTGCTTCCCTAGCTTGTTTCGAAGCGATCTGAGGCAGGTCATTTACTTGGAAATCTTCGCCCAGCCCAATAAAACTCACAGAACCTTTTGGATCGAAAAATCAAGTTCAATTTGGCTGAAATACGTTCTCCGTACGGGACCGCATGGAAATCCACGGCCGTGAGTTTCAACATTTCCGTCCTCAAACAATGGTCTTGTTCATTTCTCACGGCGCCACATACGATCCGTCCGTAAGCTCATACGTATTGTACCCTGTGCGGCAGTATATCGTATACTTTCAAGCGAACGCATCAACCTAAAAACTATGTGCGTATATTTGCGGTTCGCACTACGGCCGGACTCATACGCAGTGTGAATATAGCCTTAATGACATTGGCTGCATCTTCCACATTGTGAGACTACTGTGCAGCATTGTTTCTATACCTGTCAGTGTTGTATGACCCTTAGAAGATGATACAAGGACATAAGAGATACAGGATACCTAGTATATACTGCTTATTTATGGGGAATAATTAGAGGTAGTACTAAATAATTCTGGATAAAAGGTGCAGTATATAATTCAGATGCCGAGCAATCATTTTTATCTGATCTAAAAAAAAAAAAAAACTGACCAAAGAAACATAAAATACAAAAAACGCCACAGTGTAAGCACACAGAGCACGGTGTATAACAGGATAAGGCACATTCCCGGGGAGAGACTGTACATCTCTTCCATACATGTGAAAAGCAAGGTAAACCCTATTATATCATTAGCCACATAGTCGATATACTCAATATATTAGTGTTTTTTTTTTACTGTAAACGGTGTAATATATGTTTTATGGTACAAACTGAGAAGTGACAACCTCCTTACATAGTCACCAAGTAAGAGGATACATTTAACATATGGCAATTCTGTGTATACACGAGTTATATGCAAAATGCAAAAGTAGTCAAAAAAGAACATAAACTAATAATAATAATAATAATAATAATAATAATAATAATAATAATTATAGATGAATATTTTATTTATGAAAGGTAAATAAGTAATTTTAGAAGAAAAGATTAGTAATCCATTTTTGTCTTTCTTAGACACGATACATTGCAGACAGTGTGAGAGGTTTCAGCTGTATTACATGAATTACATTGAGATTCCCCACCATACTTACAGCAGAGAGCTCATTGCTCTGGATTGTCATTATAACAGCGATATTTTTTAGGAATTTCATTATATGAAGAAACGTCCCATGACTGGAGCTTGTGTGACCCGCCATGTGGTTTGGTCATCAGACATCGGAATACACAGACTAGGTCTTTATATATAATTCTTGGGGAGCGAGAAAGCACACGTATATTTCTGGAGATTACTTAGTGTTGTCTCCTTAGTCTCCTTAGCTTAAGTCATTTGAGGAATAAAAGAATAAAAAAAAATCTAATCAATTAATCAATTAAATTAATCAAAACAAAAGTGACTCAGCGTTGATATGATGGGTTCAGAGTTTAACACTTTCCTGCCTTAGTAGTTTGGGAAAAATTTGAATATTTTTTAACTTTACCTTTTTTCTTTTAGGGGGAAAAATCCATGGTAGATACTTTCTATCAAAGTAGTTTTAGAGTGATACCTCTATTGGCCAACAAAAAATTGTTAGAATTGTGAGCTTTCTGGATTCAAAAGATTCTTTCATCAGACAAGTTTACAAATCTCACCAAAGGATCTTTTGAATTCCTAAAGCTCACAATTCTAACATTTTTTTGTTGGCCTATAAAAGTATCACTCTTAAAATTCTCTGATTGAAAATGTTTACTAGCACATGTTTTTTTTTTTTTTTTTTAATCATCTACACCACTGTATCAGGGTTTTGTTTTTCTAGGCCTGTATTTACCTTTTGTCTGACATGCCCGCTTGCCTTTCAGCCTCCTGGCAATGCAGGGGTTACACTGCTCACTGCTAGCCTTGATCGCTGCAGTTGAGCAGTGTTTTGTGATTGACAGATGCCTCAGCCTGTCCTGAACCCTGACGATTAGACTGCCGGTCCAATGGGGATCCGGACTGGGCTCTTGATCCTCATAAATGAAAACAGAGCAAGTTTTTCCCTGCTGGCAGTTAAGATTCATACCCTGATCCCAGCTCCCCCTGTCTACTCCTGCGATCCCCATTCCTAATTCCTTGTTTGCTTGATTTGTTACCTGACCTCCCGCTTGACCTCCTGACCATCTGTTTGATCACTGATTTTGTACTGTGTTGTAGTTTGGTTCTGACTTGACTTGTTGACTTCCCTTGTTGTGTTTGTCTGTCTGTCTAGTTCTGTATTTCACTTATATAGAGTAGGGCACGTCTTTGTGGTTATCCGCGGCTACCTAGGGCCGACTGAGGCAAGTAGGTAGAGACAGTTGGTGGGTTCAGGCTTAAGGCCCACTGTCTCGTCTTGTCCCTACCTCCCCGTCATGACAGTTTTTTTTATTTTTTAGAGAGAGGTTTACTTTTTGAAAGCTTTTACTTTTTGCCTCATCTTTCATTGCATAGATGCCTTGGCTGCTATTGACCACTGTATCTATGAGGGTAAATGATTGAGATTAGATGGATTAGGCCTTGTCCACATGTCACTATTTCTTTTTAAACCTTAGAAACCAGTAATAGTGATGTCCTTCTATCTGTGATGCATCCATTTTGCATTGGATAGTAGGGGCGTAAATGGCCATGAAGGGGAGCCTGTCTAGGAGTTGTTCTCTGTTAATGGGAGTTGGGGGTAGTATACTTACATTCCTGGACTCATGGTTCCTGCCTCAGCCGTTGATTGGATGAGCTGAGATTGTAGGAGCAGCCAGCCAGGCACACAACAACCACTGATTTGCGCCTGCTAAAAAGTGAAGAGATGAGCCCACAGGGGTAAATAAAAATATTTCCACCTACTGAGTACAGCATGGTCTCCAGGGGGTTAAGTGGGGATGCCTCACCTAACCCTCTGGGGCCAAAATGTACTCTATCAGCTATGCTTAGCGCACTGCCCCTGCCCGTAAAACAGCTAAACGATGGCAGTGGTTGTAACAACGGCCGTGATTACTACGTAACTTACGTAGTGCTGCCTTCTAAGGAATCCCGACCAACGTGTATACACATAGAATACACACCGGACGGAAACTCTACCTGTGTCGCAAGAAACTGGCATGTCTGTGCACACAATGGAGAATGCAGCTCCGGCCGCATGCTCCATTGTGAGCAGCAGGGAATTGGATGCAGGCGCGCACGGATGTGCCCACATCTGAATTCAGCGGCAGTAAAAATCATCCGGATGACTGGATCACTGGTGTACAAACACTAATGAACCTGAAGTGCTAATTAACCCCTAGACGACCCAGGACGTAGAGTTACGTCATGGAAGGCAGTGCGGCCGTGGCGTTTAAGTGTAAGTGACAGGGGGAGTCCCCTGTCACTTACCGATCGGGACCCCCGCAGTGTGACTGAGGGGGTCCCGATCGTTGAAACGGACCGCCGGAGGTCTCTCACCTGCCTCTGTGCGGTCCGATCGGCGATCTGCTACACTGAGCCTGCACAGGCAGGCTCAATGAGCAGATCGCCGATAACACTGATCAATGCTGTGCCTATGGCATAGCAATGATCAGTGTAAAAATCAAACTATGTATGTATGTAAATGTAAAATGTATGTATGTATGTATGTAAAATTCCCCCAAATGGACTTCAAATGTGTAAATAAAAAAAAATTCAAAACACTATTACACTACCCCAAAACCCCTCCCCCAATAAAAGTTGAAATAACCCCCCTATCCTATTATATAAATAAAACATATAAAAAAAAAAAAATAGATAAACATATAATATACCGTAGCGTGCGTAATTGTCCGATCTATTAAAATATAACAAGCGTCATTGCGAACGGCGAACAGCGTACACGAAAAGAGGGAAAAAAGTGCGCGGATTCCCGATTTTATGTTACATTATATATATAAAAAAAAATCAATAAAAAGTGATCAAAACGTCCGCTCTTCACAAGTATGGTATTAATAAAAACTAGAGATCATGGTGGAAAAAATGACACCCGATACAGCCCCGTAGGTGAAAAAATAAAACCGTTATAAGCGTCACAATAGGCCCATTTTATTAATAATTAATTGCCAAAAAAAAGGATTTCATAAAAAAATATATATATATAACATTAGAGAATCTGTGTAACCTGCATATGGTTGTGTTCGGACTGACCTATAGAATAATAGTGTCATGTCGCTGTTACCATATAGTGCATTACTTTTGCATCCTTTTTTACAATTTAACCTATTCATATCTTCATAAATAATATATTTGGGATTCCATCATACATGTTATGGTAAAATGAATGACGCCATTACACAGTACAACTATTCCTGTAACAAACAAGCACTTACATGGCCCTGTAGATAGAAAACTGAGAGTGCTGGAGCTCTTAGAAGGGGAGGAGGGAAAAACGAAAACACTAAGATCAAAATTTGCGCGGTCCACTGGGTCATTTTGGGCCTGGTCCTCAAAGGGTTAACCAGTTTTGGCTTGGGCCACCCAAGAAAGTGGAGTATAAGTGCCTTCAAGGCCTTCACAAGGGATGAGTGAAACAAATCCAGCCGATCTACAGCTGTGGTGCCTATTTGAGAGGCAGCTTGTCCCCAAGAACCAGAGTTGGTGCATGGCACCAGGGAATAGGCCACATATACATCGTCAGCAAGCTGGGTTGTCAGTAGAAGAGTCAGCACAGTATTGTAGAGGAGATGGGTTTCATAGTTAGACAGGTGTGGGGTCAGAGCAGGTGGCTTAAGGGGCTAGTCAGGCAGTCCAAGTAAGCAATGGGAGACACAGACAGTACAGACGAGGGTCAGACAGAAAGCATGTATCAGGATACATAAGATTACAGGAAAAAACAGTAGGCAGATACTTTTAATTAGAATGCTAGTCTCCAACAATGCTCAGGCAGGAAGCAGCAGGTAGAACGGATTTAAATGGATGCGGTTGGCTCTGGATTGGCACATGGAGAAAGCAAATGGCAACAAGTCTCCTGTATAAATCCAGTGCAGTTGGCTCCATGCACACCCCAGTGGTTAGAGTTATTACTGCAAGAGAGGGAGGAAGAAGACACTGGAAAACATGAGCAGCCCCGGGACAAGGATGGGGAACCACAGGGGAGTGGACAGGGGAGGGTGTGTGTATAGTTTAATAAAAAAAAAAAATCTAGTGTGTATTTTTTACAGCTATTTAAAGGTTTAGTAGTGGAAGTCATCTGATAGATGGCAGCCGATACTCAGTCGGGCTTAGTGTTAGCCCATAAAATGCCTATGACTAACACCCACATTATTAGCCCAGTACACACAAGCACAGGGGTACTGGGAAGAGTCGGGTACCAGTAGTAGGCCAGCATTATTCATCTGAGGAGGGCCAAAACAAATGCTCCTTCTTACCCTGATACTATTAGTTGCTGCTGTTTTTTTTTTTTTTTTTACCTTTCTGGCTATGATAAAAAGGGGAGCTCCTACATGTTGTTGTTTTTTAAATTAGAAATAAATAAAAACATGCATGAGACCCCCCCCCCCCCATCCCAATAACTGGACAGATAAAGAAACATCAGCAGCCTAGTAATATGAGAGTGGGAAGTACTATTTGTTTTAGCCTTTCTCAGCCTAGTGATAGATGTCTGCTACCACCCAGACCAGGGGCAACATTTTGTTTTTAATTCTCTGGGACCACTGGAACCAAACTCTTCTCAGTGCCCCTATGGCGGTGAGTAGTGAGGTTATAATATGGGGTTTAGAAATTTTATATACCACAAATTTTATGGGATAACACTTACCCACGCTAAGTAATGGATGTGTCTATCAGACGGCTTCCTCTACCAGAGGAGAATTTTGCTCTTATTAACCCCTTAAGGATGGAGCCCAAAATGGCCTTAAGAACCGGAGCAAATTTCAGGAATATGACATGTGTCACTTTATCCATTAATAACTTTGGGATGCTTTTACCTATTCTTCTGATTCTGAGATTGTTTTCTCGTGACATATTGTACTTTATATTTCTATTCAAATTGAGTCGATACTTACAGCCTATTATTATGAAAAAAACCCAAATGACGTGAAACATTTTGAAAAATTGCATTTTTCTAACTTTGAAATGTTGTGCTTGTAATGACAATGGATATGCCACAGAAATTAGATATGAAATAGCATTAGCAACATGTCTACTTTATGTTGGTGGCATTTATTAAACTTGCCTTCAATTGTTTAAGACAATAGAAAGCTTCAAAGTTTAGCAGCTTTTTTCCAAATTTTCACAAGAATTTCAAAATCTGATTTTTCAAGGGACCAGTTAACATTTGAAGTGGATTTAAGGGGGCTGTATATTATGAAGCCCCACAAAGCACCCAATTTCAGAAACTGCAACCCCCACACTGTTCAAAATCAATTCCAGAAAGTTTTTTAACCCTTTAGGTGAGTCACAGAAATAAAAGCCAAGTGTGTTAGAAAATTGAAAATTTCAATTTTCTTTGCAGAAATTATATTGTGATCAAATATCTCTCTTAATAGAAAACCTATTTCCAGAGAAATGCACCCCAATTTTTATCACCCCATGTCTGCAGTTTATAGAAATATATGATATGTGGCCCTTTTACGCTATTTGACGTAACCACAGGCCTCAGATACAAAGGAGCGCCTAGTGAATTTTGAAGCCTCCTTACAATTGCCCAATTTTCAAAGTACCACTTCTGGTTGACAGAGGCTCTGGGGTGCCAAAACCTAACAAACACCCCTAAAGAGACACCATTTAGGAAACTACACCCCTCAAGGAATGTAACAAGGGGTATAGTGAGCACATGGACCCCACTAGTGACAGACAATGTGCCGTGAAATTGAAAAATTTTATTTTTTCACACTAAAACTTGGTCTAGCCTTAAATATTTCCGGTTGACAAGGGGTTAAAAGGAAAAAAAAAAAAAAACTTGTAGAGAAATTTCCCCCGAGTACAAAAATACCCCATATGTGGACACAAAGTGCAAAGCCGACTCACGAAAAGCCTCCAAAGGGAAGGAGCGAAATTTGGATTTTGAAAGATGGATTTGGCCAGAATGGAAGACAAAAGGTTTTGCAGAGCCCCTGTGCTGCCAAAACATTGGAAACCCCCCACAAGTGACCCCAACGAACTCAGGAATCTGTGGTTTGTACGGGGCGGGGTCACTTGAGGGGCTTGTGGGGCTTCCTGGGGCCTAGTCCTGGGGCGGCGCCTTGGGGGCTTGTCATCACTAAATGATGAAGATGAGGAAGAAGAGGAAGGCAGAAGGAACGAGGGATCTTCCTCTTCTCCCTCACTGGTTGTCTCAACATCAGAGGCAATCCAGGTGTATGTTGGCTTTTTTTTTGTTTTTCTTTAAGATGCCTTCACACATACCGGATCTGCAGCGGATTTCTCGCTGTGGATTCGCCCCGAAATCCGCTGTGCATCCAGTTTCGGTGCATCCCTATGAGAATACATCCCGCTGCGTGTATGTAAGTTAACCCCCCGGTGGCCAGCAAGAGCATACATCACCTCCTCCCTGCTCTGGCTTGCTTCGGGAATCCCGGCATCTGCTCATCCCGCACAGCCAATCAGTGTGCTGCCCCGCCGCAGCCACTGATTGGCTGAGCTGGAAGTCCTGCCGAGAACCCCCAAAGCAAGACGGAGCGGGGAGGAGATGATATATACTCCGGCCGCCGGGGGGTTAACTTACATATACGCAGTGGGATGTCAATCCCGCTGTGTATATATATTCTCATAGGGATGCACTCCGCTGCGGATGGGGTGTGTGCGAAGGCACCCTTAGAGGTGGTGTGTAAGTGTAAGTGTTATGCTTTTACACGTGAAAGTGTTAGTGTGTGTGTTTTATGTACTGTTTTTACATTTTATTTGTGTGTGTTTTTGACTGGCAGGAGAGGGTAAGAGGAGAGGAGAGAGGGTGGGTGGCAGTCAGGAGAGGGTGGGTGGCAGCAGGGAGGGAGGGTGGTTGGCAACAGAGAGGGTGGATGGCAGCAGGGACGGTGGATGGCAATCAGGAAAGGGTGGGTGGCAATCAGGAGAGGGTGGGTGGCAGCAGGGAGGGAGGTTGGCAGCATTGGCAATCAGGGGAGGGAGGGAGGGTGGCAGCAAGGAGGGAGGGTGGCAGCATGGAGGGAGGGTGGCAGCAGGGAGGGAGGGTGGCAGCAAGCAGGGAGGGAGAGTGGCAGCATGGAGGGAGAGAGGGAGGGTGGCAGCATGGAGGGAGGGTGGCAGCATGGAGGGTGGCAGCATGGAGGGAGGAAGGGTGTCAGCATGGAGGGAGGGAGGGTGGCAGCATGGAGGGAGGGAGGGTGGCAGCATGGAGGGAGGGTGGCAGCATGAAGGGAGGGATGGAGGGTGGCAGCATGAAGGGAGGGATGGAGGGTGGCAGCATGGAGGGAGGGAGGGTGGCAGCAGGGAGCAGAGAGCAGCAGCATGGAGGGAGCAGAGGGCAGCACCAGCACCTTGGCGACGGCGGCGGCAGCACACGGGGAGGAGGCAGAGGCACCATTCACCGGCCAGGATTAGGAGGAGGTATCCCGGAGGGGGGGGAGGCGATGGGGCCTGGGGGAGGAGGAGACAACACAGGGAGGTCAGCGAGCAGCAGGGAACCGCTCGCTGATCTCCCTGTAACGGAGGCAGCACGGGGGGAAGGGGGAGGAGGAGGCAGCATGGGGGAGAAGGCACCCGGCGCACGGCATACCACAGGACCGCACCAGGCGCGGGGCTGACCGCATGCTGCTCCCATCATCTCCTTCTCAGCTAGCTGATTCCAGCTAGCAGAGAAGGAGATGATTGGAGTAGTAGAAGTAAAGATCGCCTGTGGTTGGCCGGCTGGTGGTTACCGGCCAAACACGGGTGATCTGGGGGCCTGATGCACGGGCAGGTGATGCCCGGGCACTGCTTTGATTGGTGCTGTCTCGGACAGCACCAATTACAGCTTAGTGCCGCGGTCCGGTCTCGGAAACCGGGGAAATTGCTGTGATTGGCCGATGAGAAGTCATCGGTTAATTACAGCGATCGTTGTCACGGGGGGCAGGAAAACTGCCTCCTACGTGACAAAGGAAGATGTCTGCTGTAATGATCAGCAGCCATATTTACCGTAGCACCGTGCGATTTCGCTCGGCATCCGTTTAAAGGGCTGGCGTACCAGTACGTCATGGGTCCTTAAGTGACAGTGATCCATGACTTACCGGTACGTCATGGGTCCTCAAGAGGTTAAAGTGTCACTGTAATTTTTTATTTTTTTTTTGCAGAAATCAATAGTACAGACAATTTTAAGAAACTTTGTAATTGGGTTTATTAGGCAAATATGCCATGATCTGAATTCAAAAAGCCTTTCCCCAGGTTCCCCCCCCCCCCTTCTCTCTCTCATTCACTGCTCATTATAAGGAGATCTTGGCTCGTTTACATTAGACTTGCCCTGTGTAACCTATGGAGAGGGGAGTGGTAGGGAGGGAGATTAGTCGGCGACAGAGAGCAGAGAACAAAGGATTACACAGCGGGAGCTGTGTGAAAGACGGTATTCAGAGGTCAGAGAGGTGAGTGCTGACTTCAGAGGAAAAAGCCGGTGATTTAGCTGTAAATTATATCTTTGTTGTCCTGTTTTGGTGCCTTATCCCCCTCCACCCCTCCCCTCTCCATAGACAACTCTGAAGTCAGGGTGGAGAGCTTCAAACTGCTTTTTCATGATAAAAATGCATTTTTTGGCTAATAAACCCAAATACAAAGTTTCTTAAAATCGCCTGTACTATTGATTTCTGCAAAATCAACTGTTTAGCTGTTTTAGTAAAGTTAATTTAGATTCAAATTTTCAATCACATATTCGATCGAACTTGAATCTTTCGAGCAGTGCAATGTTCGATCGAATAGCTATTTGATCAAGTATTGTTCGCTCATCTCTAGTTCATACATTGATACAGTTCATAGTTTCCTGTTTCAGGATAATACTGATTATCACCCTCAAACTATCTTGCTATCTAATGCAAATGTCATTTTGCAAAATTGTATCTGGTTTGTAACAATGATTGTTTTCTTTACATGAAAATTTTAATAAATAATTGATTAAAAAACAAACAATCAAACAAACAAAAAAAAAAGCAATCACATTTCTATAAAGATGAGCAAATTTTTCAAAAGTTCTGTCTGGCAGATTTTCAGATTTTTTTTAACCAAAATTCGGGTTTGGTTGGGAAGAACCCAAACTTTTCTTAATCCCCTAAAATAATATAATAAATATTATTTTAGGTGACTAAGCAGTTGCATAAAGTTAGTTCTCTCTATGCTAGCTTTCCCTGTGTATGCTGATTGCTTTCTACCCGGCCAGCTTGTTTTGTGTACATTTACTTATCACAGCATTCATACAGCACTTTGTTTCCAACATCAACATTGGAACAAAAAAACAAACAAGGAGATAACATACTGAGAAGAATAAAAAAGGACAATATTCCTCAATCTCAGCTTGCTATCCCCTAGTCATAGGACAGGAGATAACTTGTTGATCGATGGGGGTCCCACTAGTGAATCCCCCACTGATGCATAAAAGCAAGGGTCAATATTGTCCCTGAAAGCTCCACAGAGAACAATGGTGCTTTGTGGCTCTGTGGGGGTGGCAGTGATTGATGATAACACGCTGATCTATGGGGGTCTGATTGATGGGACCCCAGAAGATCCACAGTATGGGGACACTGTAACAGAGTCCTGAGTCTCTCCTTATAGTAGCCTAATCTTGGATCTTTGCCGTGTAAAAAAAAAATATTTCTTACCTCTCCATTATGGTCTGTTCTTAAAACCTCAGGCATGAGAAGAGGCACCAAATTTTAACCCATGGTCCAGGCATTAAAGCAACTCTGTACCCACAATCTGACCCTCCCAAACCACTTGTACCTTCGGATAGCTGCTTTTAATCCATGATCTGCCCTGAGGTCCATTTGGTAGGTGATGCGGTTATTGTCCTGAAAAACATTTTTTAAACTTGCAACCCTGTGTCAAACTGGCGTGGCCTAGAGTGTCTGTGCATTAGGCTGGCACAACTTCTCTGTCCTTCCTCCCCACCCTTTTCATCATTAGGAATGCTCCAGGCAGGTATTTTCCTATTCACACAGGTGATGAATAGTAGAAAATCTGCCTGGGGCATTGGTAATGATGAAGAGGGAAGGGAGGAGGAACGGAGAGCGTGTGCCAGCCTAATGCATACACAATCTAGGCCACGACCGTTTGACACAGGGCTGCAAGATTAAAAAATGTTTTTCAGGACAATAACTGCATCACCTGCCGAACGCACCCCAGGACAGAACTTGGATTAAAAGCAGCTATCTGAAGGTACAAGCAGTTTGGGGGGCGTCAGATTGTGGGTACAGAGTCACTTTAATAGGTACACCTTATCAGTACATATCATCATGATGTGAACACAGTCTTAGTTACACCATATACAGAATATTTCTATATTGTTACCATTATTAACTCAACATGTAACATCAATATAAAGTTTTTCTTAATGTCTGAATATATATAATGGATTGGACCAAAGGAGTAAACACAGCACATTTCTGTATGGTCCCTGCTGTGATGCAGGTGCTTGGGTCGTGGCCACACGAGGACCTTCTAGCTTAGCACAGTGGTGACCTGGCTCAGCAGCTGATTGGCCGAGCAGGAAGGTTCTTGTGCAACAGAGACACAAAGGAAAGGAAATGCGTGTTTCCATACATTCCGTATCCCCTTGCTCTTAGGTTCTTGTAAAAGACTTACCTGAAAAAGTATTGATATAAATTAGGTAAAAGAAATTAATAATAATAGTGCTGAGAAGGACCTTACCCTAATACTCTTACAATACTGTGAAATGAGAGGTCATTCCAAATAATAGAAAACATTGAAGCCCTTAGGCTATGTTAACTCAACATCAAAAACAGAGAAAAGGTGGCCGCTTTTGCAATTTAAAATACCGTGCGTTTTTGCCACAATTTAACCCCTTCAGGACCAGACTAATTTTTTTTTTGCGTTTTTGTTTTTTCCTCCTCATGTTTAAAAGGCCATAGCACTTGCATTTTGTTCACATGAGCCCTTATTTTTTGCGCCACTATTTGTACTTTGCAGTGACAGGCTAATTTTTACATACCACGTTGTGGGGTGCGATCCCCCCCACTAGACACCAAGGAAGGCTAAAAGCTGCTTTTCAAATGCAAATGTCAACTTTGACAGCTGCATTTGAAAAGCTTATTAGCGAGCACAGCGATCGGACCATGCCCGCTAATAGCCGCAGCACCCGGGACCGCAGTGGTTCAGAGCGAAGTCACTGTGCGGCCCCCCCCTCCGAACTTAACCACTCGCAGGAGGACATATAGTTACGCCCTCCTGCGGGAAGGGGTTAACTGACTGCAATGGCAATGCATTGAAGTTAATGCATACAATGTATTAAATAACGGACATTATTGCCGCGGACGACAAAATAATGTTCACGTTTAATATTTTCGGACATCATTTGCAAATAGCGGATGTTTTTTATTAGTTGACACAGTTTTTCTTTTGTCAGCGTTCTTTTTCCATTTTTACTATACATAACCTATACATAGCCTTAAGATGTCAATTGAGTCTTTTTTTTACACATTACACCTGTCCATATGCCTGTTTGTATTTCTATTACATTGAATTCAATGGGAAAACACTTTCTTCAACCATAATTATTGTCTCTATTAAAAAAAAAAAAGTACACAGTACTTATTTTAGATATAATTCTTCCTTGTTACATACAAAATAACGCATTCTGGTCAGTCTCTTGTATGTCATGGCTTTTAAAGTTCAACATTTCAAAAAAACAACCAAGAATATCATTCAAACCTCTATAAAAAGCTCCAAAATTCTTTATAAAACAAGAAGAGGAGAATTAAAACACTTCATAAACAGATGGTTAAAAGGAAAAGAATATCCAATGGCAGAAAAGTAATAAAGTAATAAAAACTACAGCTCAGACCAAAAATAGGAAGTGAGTACATACCAAGAGATATGCCTCACTAAATCATGAAAAACTTTGCTATTAAGGTATTGTAACCTACTTGAGGATCCACTTCTACTTGTTGGTGTCTGAGTGATGTACAGGTATAGTGAATGCCAAAAGTAGAAAAAAAAAGTGCCACCTTTACTTAACCCATTTCCGATCCACAACATACTAATATCTCATTGGTCAGATGAGTATGATGTGTACTAAGGAATCAAGCCGGATCACACATGGTGGGTGCCACCTTCTAAAGCTTTTATACAAGGCTGGGTTCAGTCAGTATTGTGGTCCTCATATTGCAACCAAAACCAGGAGTGGATTAAAAACACAGAAAGGATCTGTTCACACAATGTTGAAATTGAATGGATGGCCACCATTTAATGGCAAATATTTTCTGTTATTTTAAAACAACGGCTGTTGTATTGAAATAATTGCCGTTATTTACTGTTATATGGCGGCCATCCACTCAATTTCAACATTGTGTGAACAGATCATTTCTGTGTTTTCAATCCACTCCTGGTTTTGGTTGCAATATGAGGACCACAATACTGACTGAAATATACCTAGTGTGAACCCAGCCTCACACTAAATATTTGGTGGACTGCACCTGTATTTGCTGATTCTGCACTCCGTAATGCCCGTAGAGTTTATCTGAGTTGAAGTTGCTGATGACCGCATTTTGATTAATCCTCCCAGAGTTACAGAGTGCAGATACAGCCGATCAGGAATGCTGTTCACATCAGACAGCATTTACCAGATTACTTTCTTGTGTAGTGTTCCCTGTATGGCTTTCTTAAAGTCTTCATTCCTCAGACTGTATATAATGGGGTTAACCAAAGGAGTAAACACAGTATATAGCAGGGAGAGGATTTTACTCATGGTGAGGGTTTGGCCTTTTTTGGGGACGACATAAACACCAAATATAGTCCAGTAGAATATGGAGACCACAATGAGGTGGGAGCTACAGGTGGAGAAGGCTTTCTGTCTACCGGTACTGGTTGGGATCCTTAAGATGGTAGAAATGATATAGGTATAAGACACTACAATGATTGTGCTTGGGATTATTATAATGAGAATGCTTAGTAAATAAATCTCTAAGTTAATAAGGAATTTATCAGAACAGGCAAGGTCTATTAAGGGTGTAAGATCACAGAAGACATGGTTGATGACATTGGGTCCACAATAGTTTAGCATTCCTATTGTTATCGTGGCAATCAACATAAATAAAAATGCAACAAACCAACACATGGTGATGAGTATCCCACAATATTCACCCGTCATGATGGAGGTGTACCGGAGGGGATTACAGATGGCCAAATATCTGTCATAGGACATCACAGCCAGGAGAAGACACTCAACAAATTCAGAGAGACCAAACAGATAAAACTGGATAAAACAACCGATAAATGTAACAATCGCCCCATTGCTCAGCAGGATATTGAGCATGTTGGGGACAATATCAGTGGATAATAAGACGTCAGCAATGGAAAGATGGGAGATGAAAAAGTACATTGGGGTGTGGAGGATCTTGCTGGTGGACACCAGGATGATGATCAGGAGGTTCCCACATAATATCAGGCAATAAACTATAAAGAAAAGGCTTGTCAATAAAAGTCTCAACCATTGACTCACTTGAAATCCTAAGAGTAAAAATTCTTCAACCTTAGTCTTGTTGTTATCCTACATGGAGACCAGGAAACATAGAAAGTGTTAGACACCGAATTGTAATGACACTTATCAGAAGATACAAGTCAGAAAGTGGCCTCAATATGAAGGGAAGCACAGGGAAGGAATCAATAGAAGAAAAATATAAAGCAGATTCATTTTCGTTGTGCCCTTTGCCTACAACATGAGTTTTTCTTGATCCTCGCACACAGTGTATGGAGGAGTTTGGAAGCATGGTGGCTCAGTGGTTAGCACTATTGCCTGAAATCCCACCAAGGACAACTTCTGCAGGGAATTTATTTATTTTCCTTGTGTTTGTGCGGGTTCCTCTGGATACTCCGGTTTCCTTTCATACTCCAAAATAATACTGGTTGGTTAGTTAGGAATTAGGTTGTAAGCCTTAGTGAGACAGGGACCAATTTGAGTGATGGAAAGCTATAATATATACAACACTTCTGAGTATGTTGGTGCAACATAAATAAAGGAATTATGGAGAACACAATTCTTTATTCACATCCTACCAAGCATTTTTTTGGCTGACACTCTACTGGCATGAAAAAGGCTGAGTATCTGCTAAAACATCGCATAGTAGGATGTGAATAAAAAACCACCTTCTCTTCACATGCTGTCTCCATTGAAGTATTTTGGATTGATACAGCGCATATCAGTAATGAATAATGACTGCAGAGTGACAACCTTAGTATTCCTTTTGGGCTGTTGTAAGCAGCTGAAAATAAGCCGTATATCGAGGGGTAAAACACCATCTTTGGTGTATCAAACAGCCTTTTTGTATATTTATATAACAATTAATCCATAAAAATGCTGCAGTGGAGCATCATAGGTCTCCTTTAAGGATCTATTCCTAACCTGCTGATTCTCTGTTTACCCAAAAATAAGACATTCCCTGAAAATATGACCTGGTAGAGGCCTAAATATAAGGCCACCCCCAAAAGTAAGTTTTTGTTTGGAAGCATGCTCGCCAACAGAAAACCTGGGCACGCAGGTGCGATTCTTTTTAGTCCATCACCTTCACCGCCAACCCTGATGTTGCCTAGCATGGCCATCCCTTGTAAAACTGCAGGAAAGGCAGCAAAAGGCCTGTCACCTGCCGCCGTCTCCATTTTTCTTTACCTCCATATGTAGAGCGTCCCTGCTGTGCTGTACTAGTGTGCTGACGTCCTGCTGTACATATGACATGTGACTTCTTCTCCATGGAAAAATAAGACATCCCCTGATAGTAAGACCTAGTGCATCTTCAGGAGCAAAAAATTATATAAGACACTGTACTTTTTTGGTAAACACAATGGATTCTCTTCAATGCCATTGGCTGGATCTTCCACGTTGCCGTCCTGCTGCAGAATTACATTTCTGGAGACTGCTGTGCAGCGTTGTTTCTATACCCACCTCAAACTTTTGCACAGTATTGTATGACCCATAGGAAATGATACAAGGACATAAGAGAGATACAGGCTACTTACTATATACTGCTCTATGGAATTGTACAGTAGCCTCTGCTATACAATAGAGCGAATAACTGTAACCCCTTGTGGAATATCTAAGGTAGGTAGGTGGTAATAAAAAAAAAATTCTGGATAAGAAGGTGCAGTATATTAGTCAGATGCTGAGCAATCCTTTTTATACTTGTTATTTCAATAAAAAAAAAAAATCTGCTCTAAAAACTGATCAGAGAAACATAAAAGGAGAAACGCCACAGTGTAAGCACACAGAGCACGGTGTATAACAGCATAAGACACATCCCCGGGGGGAGACTGCACATCTCTTCCATACATGTGAAACGGAAGGTAAATGCTATGATATCATTATCCACATATATAATCAATACATTAGTGTATGTTACTGTATACAGTGTAATATAGGTTTTATAGTATTATCACCTTCTACTAGAAATACAAAGAAATTACATCATTCACCGCAATTGTGTATAGTTTAGTTACAAAAATACAAAAGTAGCCAAAAATGGATGAGAATATTAAAAACCAAAGAAAAAAAAAAAAAAAAGTTATTTTATTCCGAAAGTTTAATTAGTTATTAGCGAGACAAAGATCTGTAATCCATTCCCCTCTCTCTTAGATATGATACATTGCAGTAGTGCTATATTATGTGTATTACATAGAGATTCCCCCACCATACTTACAGCAGAGAGCTCTTTGCTCTGGATAGTCATTATAATAGCAATGTTTTTTTAGGAATTTTAATTGTATGAAGAAACGAGCCGGAGTCACATGACTGGAGCTTGTGTGATCGGGCATGTGGTGTGGTCATCAGACATCGGAATACAAAGATTAGGTCTTTATATATAATTCACAGGGAGCGAGGCGGCACACGGATATGTCTGGAGATTACTTACCGTTGTCTCTGGAGTCTCCTTAGTTTAAGTCGCTTGAGGATTAAAATATCATTCTATAATTATCTATCTAATCTATTATTAAAAATAAATGATTAAAAATAAAAGTTCCACATAGTGTTTAACCCCTTCCAATCTTAGCAATACGTAGCTACACAAAGATACATAGCTGCACAAGGACATAGATAGCTGCACGAGGGTTTGTTTTGTAGAACCAAGTTATTTAGACCATAATAAGATATATATATATTATATATATATAATCCCCCCACCCCCCTAGGGAAATAAAATGTCGGCAAATTTTGGGGATTTTGTTTTAAAACTTTGGGTGACATGTTACACTGCATAGATGCCATGATTGTTATTGACCACAGTATCTAGGGGGCTAAATGGCCATGATGAGAATTATTAGTATAGTACAGCTGGTATAACCCCGTATACAGAACAGGCTATGAGCTATAGACCCTTCCCGACATTATGATAAACAGGAAAGTCAAACATTGCAAATCAGTTTAATAGAACTTAGTGAACCCTTCGGGACCAGCCAAGAAATGTACAGCTGTCACTAAGGGAACTTCAGCCACTCTGCCGCCTTGTTACAGATAACCGTCCTGGTATTCCATGCCAGGTATCACAGTTGTCTTATGACCAGAAAATCGTGGCTGTTTTCCTCTTCCGTGGCCAAATCATAACCATGACATGTAAGGCGGTTTTCAGTACATTTCGATCTATTGGCACCCTGATGACAAGATTGTGGGTGTTTATAGGTTTTTATGGCAATTGCGACCTTATGTCATGTCAGAGTGCAGACCTGTCCATGTCGCCAGCAACATGGATGAATATATTGCTTTGCAGTGTACTATACCAGTGATCGGGAGATCACTTGTCAAATGTACCTAATAAAACATAGAAACAGAGAAGATTGTAAGCAGAAAAAAAACACCTGGTCCTTCTAATCTGCCTTTTAGTATTTATTTCCTTATTATTTTGTTAGTATTTTAAATAGTATTTTAAGATGTGTGAATAAAAAGTAATAGAGACAAATACAAAGGCAAAGCAAGAGGTTATACAAAAAATTAGACAAGAAGATGATATACTTAGCTATGAATACAGATAACAGCTGTCCCAGGGGAGGCCTTTCTGTTGGATGAATATGCAACGCATATCTTGTTGGAGAAAAGTTTCTCATGAACCATCATGGCCATAAAAGAACCTCTAAGGGTCCTATTAAACGGGTCGATGGGGGGACGATGATAACTGTAAACAAGTGCCGATCTTCTAGATCGGTGTTCGTTTACAGAGCCTATTACACGGCCCAATAACATGGAGCCCGTTTAACATGGAGCCCTGCAGCATGGACATTGCTTAAGCTCCATACATTACCTATCCATGCTGCAGGGCTCCTCTTGCGCTCTGCTTCTCACTGGGTCCCGGGCGCTCCAGAGTGGCCTGTCTGACCTGACAGGCCGCTCAGCCAATCACTGGCCACAGCGGCCAGAAGTGATCTTGCTTCCACTTCTAAGACCGACTCATCTCAGCAGTGACAGCCCACTCAGCCAATCACTGGCCAGAACACTTAGTCATTTGCTGAGCAGGTATAGCATTGATCAGTATTATCAATGCTCTGCTCATAGAGTCTAACTGAGGCTCAGTTCCACTCATTTTACTCAGACTTATCTATCACTTACCTACCTCCCTTACATCCCTGCCTTTGCCCTTTCCCCCTCTCCCAAGTGAGACTTTTGCTCCATTGAAAGAACCTTTTTCACCTCTGGAACTGGCTTTATTGATTGGGGATTTGCAAGTTAAAGAGAAGAACCTGGGGCCAAATAGCTATAAGGCAAAAAATAATTGCAGGCACAATTAGCAACGCTAATGCTTTAACTCTTTCTCCATTGACTCCCCCACCGACTCACTCCACCTACTTACTGGCCAAACCAGGGAAGGACCCACAATTATGTGGTAGTTATCGCCCCATTTCCCTTCTGAGTGTGGAAATAAAGATATACTCCAAGCTACTAGCCAACAGATTATACACTTTTGTGCCCAATCTTATCCACCCTTACCAGGTGGGGTTTGTGCCGGAGAGGAAATCTAGAGATAATATGGATATAATACACCACACCACTACATTATTGCTTGATTCTGAAAAGGCAGAATATCCTGGTCCTCCTGATGCTCCCTTGCACAGATCGTATACCATATAGGCCAGGGAGCCACCTTCATATCAAAAATTCTTGAGCTTTATAAACCCTCTATTCATCTCAAAATTAATGGAGGAATTTCCAAATCCTTCTCAATACACAATGGAACACGCCTATATAAGTTAATTATGGAACATCTTTTGGCGTCAATTTGAGCGGAACCTGACGTCCTGGGCATTGCTACACTATTAGGCTATGTTCACACTACGTAAAACTACGGCCGTAGTCCGAACCGCAAAATTACGGCAGTAGTTTTGTGGTTTATGCCTTGGCTGCAATATATACGAACTACGGTCGTACAATGCACACTACGTATCAGACAACGGCCGTTGTTTTCACGGCTCCGTGAAAAATGAACATTTCATTTATTTCCGGCCGGAAATGTTCCAACTACGGTCGTGAATTTCAATGTGGCCGCGCACGGAATATTTCTTTCTGCAAAATTAAACTTGATTTTGAAATAAAAAAAATTCTGTGTGGTTTATTGGGCTGTTTTCCAAATAAATGACTTGTTTCATCCCGCTCAGAGACAAGCTAGGAAGCTAAATTATACAACTGTCGTAGCTTCACGGCTAGACCGTATGGCCGTTTTTCTAAGGCCGTAGTTTAAGGCGCACACATCTGGCCGGATGAAAACAATGTCCGTTAATTTACGTAGTGTGAACATAGCCTTAGAGTAAGGGAATACAAATCCTTTTTCTTAAATCCTTTTTCCTTTTCCTTTCCTTACTCTTGAAGGCTGTGTGATACCTATATTTCAGTTCGGTTGTATCTTCCCGTTGATATTCCTGGTGAGTCCTTTTGAAGCTGTATCTGCATGGCTTCTGTATTGAATCGTCGAGTTCCAAAAGATTTATTTTGCCTATATAAGTTGTACTGATAATATGTGTACACCCTTACAAACAAGTACTAGATCTTGTGATTCTCATTGTTCAGGCTCACATTTCTATAGAAGAAAGTCCAGTGATGGGTCAGCACACCTTAATAAATGTGGATATATATATATCTCCTTTGAGCAAATTGCCTGGGTGGAACTCGACAGACCAGAAAAGCGATCCGGACCTTGGGGCGGTATACGTATGTATTGCAGAAAAAGAGGAAAGTCTCCGGCTCTCATAAAATAACCAATTCTTTATTATAAATTCATTTAAAATTCATTTCTATATACTATGGTGTTGTATGCTATTTAGTGATGAGCGAGTACTAAAATGCTCGGGTTCTCGTTACTTGGGAAGAATATTTCCTGATACTCTGGTGCTCGTTTCGAGTAACAAACCCCATTGAAGTCAATGGGAAACTCAAGCAATTTTTCAGGGGACCCAAGCACAGCACAGGGGAGGTTGTGGGAAAACCTATCAACCTTAGAAAATGATGGAAACACCACGGAAATGGACAGGAAACAGCAGGGACAGCATGCATGGATGCCTCTGAGGCTGCCTTATCGCACCAATATGCCAAATTATGGGCAACAGCATGGCAGTGAGAACACAGTGAACCATTAAAACAGAGGTAGCATATGAACCACCCAAAAACTTAGCCTGAAGGTCACTTTGAAGGTCAAAGGCCTTGGAGAGTGTTCCCTTGCCATTGCCTGACAACCTGACTGCTCCCCTCCTCCCCTCTTAATAATTTGTCTTTTTAAGTTAGTAGATTGACCTGGGCTGGGGCATGACACCCCCTGACTACTTTAGCAGTTGGATTATTTTCCCTGTATCATGTCACTCACCACTTCTCCACACTGTTGATTTTATTTTGAGTTTGATTTTGATTTTTACTTTGAGTTTGACTTTAAGTTTGAATTTGAGTGGCTCAGTGGTTAGCACTGTAACCTTGCAACAACACGGTCCAGGGTTCAAATCCCACCAAGGACAAAATCTGCATTAAGTTTGTATGTTCTCTCCACGTAATCACGACACCCGCTTGACTACTTTAGCAGTTGGGGTAATTTTCCCTGTATCATGTGACTCACCACTTCTCCCCACCACTGATTTGATTTGGACTTTGAATTTGAGTGGCTCAGTGGTTAGCACTGTAACCGTGCAGTGCTGGGGTTCAAATCCCACCAAGGACAACATCTGCATGAAGTTTGCATGTTCTCTCCACGTGATCACCTGTTTACACTGCTGCGGTTTCAATATCGGTGTACCCTGAGGCCTCGTAAGTTGTGACAAGAAGCTAGGGAGTGAATGTCTGCGGTGTGCTTTGAAAATTGAAATTGAACATTAAAAAATGACCATAAAGTGGCCTTTTCCAGCCTTCAGATGAGGCAGGCGTGGAACCTACCAAAAATTAGGCCTGACACAGCATGTGAGGACAGAGACACCAAGGTAGAAGCGGTATCAGGTGAGACTCCCAACAATTATGTCAGACACAGCATGGCGGAACAAGAATTGGCTGTTGGCTGAGAATTGAAGGAAGAGGAGGAGAGGATACACAAAGAATTCTCATGTTGAGCTGCTTTCCCCGGGGGGACAGTTCAGGCCATACACACACAACAGCTAAGGATAAAGTATGGATAAGCTCTTCAGTCACGGCAGCAGTCTGCTCCTCTTCCTCCTCCTCTACTTCGTACTGAGAAACAGACGTGAGGGTGGGCTGGTTATCTAGCCGCGGATGTTCTTCCCCCGTCTCTTGAGAAGAAGGCAAAGTCTCAGACTTCAGGCTAAGCAGGGAGGTTTGAAGCAGACACGGCAGTGGGATGGTGAGGCTGATGATAGCAGCATTGCCACTGACCATCTGTGTTGACTCCTCAAAGGGGCCCAGTACCTGACAGACATCCACATCCACTCCTCATTGTAGATTTGAGGAATCTGACTGACCTGACTACTTACTGCTTCTTGCTGAGGTTGACATCTGGCATTCCACAATGGCTCTGTGTTGCTGGTAAACCCTGGCTTCCATTTGGAAGGTGGAATTCCACCGTGTGGGCACGTGAACCACCCCAAAACTTAGCCTGACACAGCATGGAAGTGAGAATAAAGGGAACCATTAAAACAAAGGTAGCATATGAACCACCCAAAAACTTAGCCTGACACCACAGAGATACAACAGATGACCAGACAGCCCTGCAAAATAGTCAAATTTGAATTCGACTATTAGTCAAATTGAATTTGATTTGAAAATTAAAATTGAAGATTAAAAAAAGGCCATAAAGTGGCCTTTAACAAGCAGCTGACTACTGACTTTGAAACAGCTAAAAAATGAAAGGACGTCAGAGGACACCGGCAAGTTGACATCCACACAAAGTATGGTTCGAAATGGACAACATAAGGATGCTAAATTAGGATCCACCATTTTCATTGTCTGTTCCTTTGAACTGTGCCAGTGCCTGACAAGCTGACTGCTCCCCTCCTCCCCCCTTAATAACTTGTCTTTTTTTTAAATGACTAGACTGACCAGTAGCTTACTACTGCCTTTAAACCAATGTCTGTTCCTTTGAACGGTGGGGTGTATTTTGGAGATACAATAGATGCAATAGTGCAATAGTGCAAAATAGCACTTAAATTGAAGTCGATTTGATTTGAAAATTGAAATTGAAGATTAAAAAAAAAAGACAATAAAGTGGCCTGACACAGTAGAGTACGTAGGGGCAGCCACCGCCATGAGGTTCCTAAAAGCCTCTGTCTCTACCAGCAGATAGGGCAGCATCTCCAGGATCAGCAGTTATCCTATGTGCACATTTAGGGCTTGTGCATGTGGGTGAGTGGCAGTGTATTTACGCTTCCGTTCAAAGGTCTGCTGCAGGGACAGTTGAACGCTGCACTTGGACACCCTGCTGGAGGGTGTGGAGCATAGTGGACATGAATGGGTGGGTGTAGGGGCCTGGGCGGGGGGACTGACAGAGCCAGCATGTGACAGAAGGGAAGGAGCAGGGGTGCGACTTGCAGTAACTGAACGGACTTGGTTCCACTGAGTGTGGTGTTTAGCACTTATATGCCTGCGCATGCTGGTAGTGGTTAGGCTGGTAGTGGTAGCTCCCCTGCTGATCCTGGCGTGGCACAGGTTGGACACTACAGTCCGTCGGTCATCCGCATTTTCTTTAAAGAACCTCCAGACTTGCAAACATCTAGGCCTGGCCACGGGAGTTTAACTCCGTGAAACAGTTGCTGATCTACTTGTTCTGGCCCTGCTTCTCCCTCTGCCCACCCCTCTTCCTCTTCCAACCGGTCTTTTGACTGACCTTGCCTCCCCCTCAGAAGCTAAGTGTAAGTGCTGCTATGGGTTCACACTACGTATATTTCAGTCAGTATTGTGGTCCTCATATTGCAACCAAAACCAGGAGTGGATTGAAAACACAGAAAGGATCTGTCCACACAATGGTGAAATTGAATGGATGGCCGCCATATAACAGTAAATAACGGCCATTATTTCAATATAACAGCCGTTGTTTTAAAATAACAGCAAATATTTGCCATTAAATGGCGGCCATCCACTCAATTTCAACATTGTGTGAACAGAGCCTTTCTGTGTTTTCAATCCACTCCTGGTTTTGGTTGCAATATGAGGACCACAATACTGACTGAAATATACTTAGTGTGAACCCATATACTGTGTGCCACCCTCTGACACAGGCAAATTAGCAGTGATCTTGGATATGGCTGAACTAAGAAATAAAGAAATAAGAAAATATACTGGTCACACTAGTTTTTGGAGGTTGTCAAATACAATCTTTGGGTAAGTGCAGCTATAGGCTATGTTCACACTACGTATATGTCCGGCCGCATATTTTTCGCGGCCGGACATATACGTGTTAAACTCCGGCTGGGGATTTACGTAAGTTGCGGCCGGCTACGTACGGTCCGTAAACTTATGCCCGTAGTCTACTTACACTTCCCGATCGCCGTGCGTATCAATCTGACAGCGGTCTTTTACTTGGATATCTTCGGCTAGCCCCGGACACCCCACAGAACCTTTTGGATCGGCAAATCAAAGTGCTAAAATGAAGAAATCACCACTACGTACGGGACCGCAAGTTACGCTACGGGTGTAAGTTACAGCATTTCTGTCCTAAAACAATCTTCTGGTTTATTTTTTACGGCGCCGCATACGATCCTGGCATAAGTTCTTACGTAGTGTGAACTGTGAAACATTGTAAACAAATAACAAAGTGGTGGACCAACGCTAGGGGTTGTATCAAACAGGTATTTATTAAAGTGCTCAAAATATATGTACAGTGTGAGTTTGTCCCAGGTCAGGGACTAACAAAATAGGTCGGGTCAGAGTGTATATGCCTATTGCACCCTGCCTCAAAACAAGGAGCAGATAGGTCAGGGCGTCCCCCTTGCCTAGCGGAGCGATACCCTACACTAGTGGTGGAATTAATTCCACCTATCCATTGTCTAGTGTCAGTCAAAGTCGAGTGGATTTTCCGCTAGGTCTGTGATATCGCAGTCAGTATGCACTGTGTGTTTATTTGTAAAAAATTAGCTGTTGATGGGCTAATTTAGATTTTCGTATCCAAAACGTCATCCGTCGCGTTTCCCCAGCAGAGATAACAGTCCTCTGGGTTCATCAGGGATGATCTTGGATCAAAACAGCTCAGTCACGGGAATTCATAGCCCAAAGATGAAGCGTGACCTAGTAAAAGAAGTGTAACTGTGTAAACTATACTGATTTAAATAGTTTGTAAATGTAGAATGATGTGTGTGATGTCTAAAAGTCCCAATATCGTACCTCATCTGTAGAGTCTATACAATCACTGAAGATGCTGTGGATACTATCATCATGTAGGGATTGTTTAGTTAATCTCCTGGATCTATTCAAGTCGCCCACGGTGATTCTACAATGGAGCGGTTTTCACACGCGCCACCATATATAGGTCAGGGTCTGATCGCCCAGTGGAGGTTTCTCACAGATTAGTGTTAGTAGAGTTAGACTGTAAGTAGATATGGTCTGTAGAGAAATAGATGACATAATCATCCCTAGGATAATTAAACTATGGTCCCGCTCAGTGTATAATACATAGTATACCTAGTGTGGGGTATACCTGTATAGTCCAGATGATGTGGAATACGGCAAAATGCTGGTACTTGCTGTGTGTCCTTGGGGTGCAGTGACTCCCTGTTATCCCCTTAAATGCGAAAGCTACAGAAAGCCGCTCCAACAGACGCCTATCGACATCCGGAGCGAGATCTACCTAGCCTGTTTGGACATCAAACGTAAGTGCTCTCCCTTACCTACCCTGTCACTACTTGGACACATATGCTATATCACTCTGGGACCCGTTATGTTACATCACTTACCCGGTGTGTCAGCTGCTTATCCCAAATATAACATACATAGCACCAATATTTTAACCCCTCCTGGCATGACATTTATTGAGGGACTACGTTGATAGAGAATATATTCATTTTCCCTTCTGCTTATATTTATATAGAATATACTCATCTTCCCTTCTGCTTGTACTTATATATATATATATATATATATATATATATATATATATATATATATATATATTCTTTCTGTTGCTTTCGCATTTCGCATTGATTTTCACATTCGCAAATGATAATGTAACCTATTAACAATCTTAAATTGCAAAACTACAACTCCCATCATGTCTGGACAGCCAAAGTTTTAGCTTTGACTGTCTGTGTATGATGGGAGTTGTAGTTTTGCAACAGCTGGTGAGGCAAGGTTCCCTATGCCAATCTATAAAGCACCTGTACAGTGACCATTATAGAGTCATTTTTTTTAATTATTTCTAGTTTGAATTTGGTGATGGAATAGCTTACTGGAGGTGACAGGATACCTTACTGGAGGTGACGGAATACCTTACTGGAGGTGACGGAACACCTTACTGGAGGTGACAGAACACCTTACTGGAGGTGACAGAATACCTTACTGGAGGTGACGGAATACCTTACTGGAGGTGACAGAACACCTTACTGGAGGTGACAGAATACCTTACTGGAGGTGACAGAATACCTTACTGGAGGTGACAGAATACCTTACTGGAGGTGACGGAATACCTTACTGGAGGTGACGGAATACCTTACTGGAGGTGACAGAATACCTTACTGGAGGTGACGGAATACCTTACTGGAGGTGACGGAATACCTTACTGGAGGTGACAGAATACCTTACTGGAGATATTACTGCTGTTGTCTCCTCTGTTGAGTGGAGTTGATAGAACATCGGGAAATCCTAGGTTCTATAGAACTCGAACATTCACGAACCTGCCGCATTAGATTGCTGATGCCTTCCCGATCCGTGGGGAAGGAGGAGACTGCCTGGGTACCACCTGGAATTCCGGGATTCAGCCTAGATAATAGCCTAGGTAATAGGCTGAATCCCGGAATTCCAGTCTGTACCCGGGAAGTCTCCTCCTTTCCCACGGACCGGGAAGGCATCAGCAATCTAATGCGACAGGTTTGTGAGTGTTCAAGTTCAATCGGACCTAGGATTTCCCAAGGTTTGATCAACTCTATTGCTGAGCGTACCTGTGCATTAGGAGACTGCACCATAGAAGCACATTACACTGGGTGTCACACTGGAGATAGATCAGGAAGCTTCGCCTCCTAATTCACAGGTACAGACAGCAGGGAGCGGAGACAACTGCACCTCCACAGGTACAGACAGCAGGGAGCAGAGACAACGGCGCCTCCTCAGGTACAGACAGCAGGGAGCGGAGACAACGGCGCCTCCTCAGGTACAGACAGCAGGGAGCGGAGACAACGGCGCCCCCTCAGGTACAGACAGCAGGGAGCGGAGACAACGGCGCCTCCTCGGGTACAGACAGCAGGAAGCAGAGACAACAGCGCCTCCTCAGGTATAGACAGCACGGAGCGGAGACAACACCCCCTCCATTAATGTACTTAGGGACCAAATTTTAAATGGGAAAAATGGAATTACTTTAAAAAATGGTGATTGAGCCCAGAGCTGCCTGATAATCATTCTTCATAGAAACATTCCAGGTACACAGTAAACATGACATTATTTATCCCATATTGTGAACACCACACAAATCGCTCATCTAAACTTCATTAAAAAAAAGCATATACTGTATATGTTATATACCAGCAGTGAAAGGACGACATGGGCTCCCCTGTGCTTACTGTGCCCCCGGGGGGGGGGGGGGGGGTGCAAAATTGAATCTTTGCCCTGGGTTCAGGAGACCCTAGCTACACCTCTGCCAGGATTTATCACTGTGCTTGCAATTTACAGCCAAAGGTTGTGTTCAAACTATGCATTTTCATTGCATTTCTAAAATGTATTTTCCCTTTGGCTTGGTAACCCCCCCCCCCTCCCAAGCCTCCTGCTGAGTTAACAAATGTGAACTCAAAAACGCATGTTATTAAAAGCAACTATAATGTATAGATAGACAACTCAGCCAAATGCCAGCACTAATAGCTGGGATGAAAGAAAATTCCAGTCCTGGCTGCTAGACTGCCTACATTAAATACAATACTTACTGCAGACACAGTGAGGGGAGCGTTGGGCAGCGTGTACTGTGTATATCACCTATACATCCCCCCTACAGCACTTACTGCAGACACAATGAGGGGTGTGGTGGGCAGCCATTATTCTATATATCACCTATACATCCCCCCTACAGCACTTACTGCAGACACAGTAAGGGGAGTGGTGGGCAGCCTGTACTGTGTATATCACCTATACATATCCCCCCCTACAGAACTTACTGCAGACACAGTGAGGGGAGCGTTGGGCAGCCTGTACTGTGTATATCACCTATAAATCCCCCCTACAATACTTACTGCAGACACGGTGACTGGAGTGGTGGGCAGCCTGTACTGTGTATATCACCTATACTCCCTCCCTATAGTACTTACTGCAGACACAGTGAGGGGAGTGATGGGCAGCCTGTACTGTGTATATCACCTATACACCCTCCCTATAGTACTTACTGCAGACAAAGTGAGGGGAGTGGTGGGCAGCCTGTACTGTGTATATCACCTATACACCCCCCTACATCACTTACTGCAGACACAGTGAGGGGAGTGATGGGCAGCCTGTACTGTGTATATCACCTATACACCCCCCCCCCCCCCCCCCCTACATTACTTACTGCAGACACAGTGAGGGGAGTGATGGGCAGCCTGTACTGTGTATATCACCTATACACCCCCTACAGCACTTACTGCAGACACAGTGAGGGGAGTGATGGGCAGCCTGTACTGTGTATATCACCTATACACCCCCCTACAGCACTTACTGCAGACACAGTGAGGGGAGTGATGGGCAGCCTGTACTCAGGGCCATATTAACACTTGATGCTGCCCTAGGCAATAAACCTTAAGATGCCCCATCTTCATGCACCGATTGGTAATACCAGGCCTGACCAATACCACCATAACCCCCACCCCCCTGGAAAAGACACCAGATTTACTGACAAGTCTGAAAAGGAGATGAGAGACTAAATAAATAAAAACAAAACAAAAAAAAAATGTTTTTTCTTTCCCCCTGCTCCCTGGTGCTGCCCCCTGCAAGGTGCTGCCCTAGGCACCAGACCACGGGTGCCTAGTGGTAAATACGGCCCTGGCTGTACTGTGTATATCACCTATACATATCCCCCCCCCCTGCAATACTTACTGCAGACACAGTGACTAGAGTGGTTGGCAGCCTGTACTGTGTATATCACCTATAAATCCCCCCTACAGTACTTACTGCAGACACAGTGAGGGGAGTGGTGGGCAGCCTGTACTGTGTATATCACCTATAAATCCCCCCTACAGTACTTACTGCAGACACAGTGAGGGGAGTGGTGGGCAGCCTGTACTGTGTGTATCACCTATACACCCCCCCCTACATTACTTACTGCAGACACAGTGAGGGGAGTGGTGGGCAGCCTGTATTGTGTATATCACCTATACACCCCCCTACAGTACTTACAGCAGACACAGTGAGGGGAGTGGTGGGCAGCCTGTACTGTGTATATCACCTATACACCCCCCCCTACATTACTTACTGCAGACACAGTGAGGGGAGTGGTGGGCAGCCTGTATTGTGTATATCACCTATACACCCCCCTACAGTACTTACTGCAGACACAGTGAGGGGAGTGGTGGGCAGCCTGTATTTTGTATATCACCTATACATATACAATACTTACTGCTGAAATTTCTTTGTTATTGAAATTCATTTTAAAATGTATTTGATATATTGGAATCTCACTTGTATTGTAGACAAATTCCGCAGGTTCTATACATTGGAGCTTAAGCCGACATAATAGATGTGTTGTGCGGTCCTCAAACACATGGATGTGCGGAATAATACATTTAATTCCAAGTATATATATATATATATATGTAGAAATCCCCACAGCACTCCGGATTGGCAAAAACAAACGTGGTTTATTGCATGGTGAAACAGCACAAAATAGTCAGAAGCGACGTTTCGACGACCTCCGTCGTCTTTTTCAAGCGTGACTCTATACAAAACAGCAGATCCTTTATACAGGTGTGTACATTAGTGCAACACAGTGATAGGTGCAAAAAGTGCACGTGACTCAGGTTTGACAAGCAAACAAATAAAGTTTTAAAATACAATATAAGTGAAAAAAAATGCATAAGATTGTATACAAGTGCTCAAGTGTAATAAAAAACCGCTTGAACAAGGCGGTGAGGTATCACAAAAGCTAATAGTTAAAATTATTGTTCATATAGTATCTTTGTAGCGGCTTCGGCTCACCACCGGTAGAGAGAAGAATCTGAACCTTGGCACTTCTGCGCATGCGTGCGCTAACTGCTTAATAGATAAAACCCATCATGACAGATACTCCGATGGAGATAGAAGTTGCGAAGGTAGGAATGGATAACGGTACTATAAACAGCCTACTGCATAACAGTGACATCACCCCGGACCGTCACGGCACCCGGTACCGCCACCCCTGCATTCCTGGCTGATGGTTCCCGCATTTCTCATTACCGACCTGTAATGTGAACAGTCATCACACTTCTACATACAAGACGATCATACCGGTACTAGGGACGGTAATAGGAGAGCTGCATCACCCCGGACTGTTTACTTTGTCCGGTACCGCATCCTCCTTACGTCCTGTGGCCCCTCCGGGCCCCTTTCCCTTAGATCGCTTGTTGCTCGTAGAGTTCGTGATGTAAGAACTGGGTGTGAATAGTGACTGAAGATCATCCATCCGGGTTAATGCTGATGTTAGTTGCTGCCTCGGTTCATCCTTCCTCGGTTGGTGGTGAGTCTGTTCGCTACCTTCCAATATATTATGATCTGTAAAACAGAAAAAATGAATAAATAGAGAATCCACTGTAAACAGTTATCACCTTGAAGAATGCAATAAGGAACACAGTGGGAGAAAGAAGAAGACGACACCCCCTACTTTAACATATGCCGTGCGGTCTTATATTCTACATTAAGTCCCAATGGGCTTAAAGCATTAGTTTTAAATATCCATTCTAATTCACGTCTATGTAAAGCCAGCTGTCTATCGCCTCCTCTCACAGGTAAATGAACCTTGTCCACAACCATACACTTTAAATCAATTTCCTGATGTCCCATCTCCGTGAAATGTTTGGACACAGGAAGGTCCATTTTTTGTTTCCTAATACTATACCTGTGTTGGGTAAATCTGACTCTAAATTCACCCGTGGTCTCACCCACATAAATCTTGTTACACGGGCACCATAGGATATAAATGACATGGTCAGATCTACAGGATAAGTAATGTTTGATTTTGTATTCTCTTTTAGTTATAGGGTGAACGAAGCTGGATCCCTTCTCCATATGTCTGCACGTTACACATCCCAGACATGGGAAGCATCCCACGCTCCGTGTCCCTAGGTAAGTTTGTGTGTCTGTCTTTCTTTGTGTTACATCTGTAATGACCAGTTTGTCACGTAAATTCGCTCCCCGCCTGTATGATAGTAGAGGGGGAGTCTGGAACTCCAAAATTTCAGGAAAACTATCTTTAATGATAGGCCAATGTTTATTAATTATGTGTGCTATCCTTGGAGAAAAATGAGTGTAGGTCGACACAAATGGCATACGTGTAAGTGTATTATTCTTACCCCTACTTCTCAACAAGTCATCTCGATCCATGGATTTTACACTAGTGACACATTCATCAAGTATTCGTTTAGGATAACCCCTTGCTCTAAACTGTTTATCCATCTGATCTAGTGCCTGATCTAAGTCATCTGTATTGTCCACTATTCTCCTAGCTCTGATCATTTGGCTCCTAGGGAGCGATCGAATCATTCTCCCTGGATGACAGCTGTTATACTGTAAAATAGTGTTGCAATCAGTGGGTTTGACAAATATATTAGATGTAAGCCTGTTGTCATGCAGTGTCACTTGGACATCCAAAAAATTCATGGTATGTTCATCTCTGTGACATGTGAACTTGATGGTCTCGTCAATGTCATTCAGGACAGAGGTGAACTCATCCAGCTCCCTGTGGTCACCTGTCCAGATGACAAATATGTCGTCTATGTAGCGCCACCAGACCAGCACATGCTGGAACTGGTGGGCTACATAGATCTTGTTCTCTTCCAGAGATGACATGACCAGATTGGCGAAAGTGGGGGCTACATTAGCCCCCATCGCTACGCCACGTCTCTGTAGGTAGATTTTTCCATCGAAGCAAAAATAGTTGTTAGTGAGGCTCAATTCTAACAATCTCATAATGAAATCCTGTTCTTTAGGCGTCAGTTCAAGATTTATCAGTGCTTTCCTGATGATCTCAAGACCCATGTCTATTCTAATAGAGGTGTATAAGCTAACCACATCATAGGATACCAAAATTGCCCCATTAGGTACATACAAGTGTTTAATGTGATTCAGAAAATGTGTAGAATCTCTCAAATAGGATTTAGAGCCTTCTACCAGCGGTCTAAGGATCCGGTCCAAATATATTGAAATGTGGCTCAGTATGGAGTCCCTGCCGGAGACAATTGGTCTTCCCGGCGGGTTCTCCATACTTTTATGGATTTTTGGCAATAAATATAGTATGGGTAACCTAGGATGTGAGACTGTAAGATACTCATATGTTTTTTCATCAATAATATCTTGTACCAGGGCTTCCTGTAGTACTTTTTCTATGGAGGCTGCTATTTTGAATTTAGGATCACCAGATAATTCAGTATACACTGCTGTGTCTTGTAACTGGCGTTGTGCCTCCTGGACATAGTTATCCCTGTTCATGACCACAATCGCTCCGCCTTTGTCGGCCGGCTTGATGACGATATTGTGGTCATGAACAAGGGATTTAAGAGCTTCGATGTCCGACTGGGTCATGTTAGGATATAACACATCTCCTGTCTCAACACTGCTTTGTAACCTCTTAACATCCCTTTTAACTAGATCGCAAAATGTGACAATGCCGGCTGGAGTGTCAGGTGGAGAAAAGTTACTGTCAGTACGTAAGTTTAATTTTTTTATACTCAATGTTTTCATTGTAGATGTATTATCATTCGTGACACTATTACATTTAAACCAAGTTCTTAATGATAGTTTACGTGTAAATTGTGTAATATCTAGATCTAGACCGAACCAGTCCACTGGCTGGCTCGGACAGAAACTCAGTCCTTTACTTAAAATGTCTATCTGTGAGGCAGTAAGAATAGTGTCAGAAATATTCACCACACTCACTTGTCTCTTTGTTTGTTGGTCATCCTGGTTGTGGTTGTCCGACTCCCCTTCCGTGTCTTTCCTACCTTCGCAACTTCTATCTCCATCGGAGTATCTGTCATGATGGGTTTTATCTATTAAGCAGTTAGCGCACGCATGCGCAGAAGTGCCAAGGTTCAGATTCTTCTCTCTACCGGTGGTGAGCCGAAGCCGCTACAAAGATACTATATGAACAATAATTTTAACTATTAGCTTTTGTGATACCTCACCGCCTTGTTCAAGCGGTTTTTTATTACACTTGAGCACTTGTATACAATCTTATGCATTTTTTTTCACTTATATTGTATTTTAAAACTTTATTTGTTTGCTTGTCAAACCTGAGTCACGTGCACTTTTTGCACCTATCACTGTGTTGCACTAATTTACACACCTGTATAAAGGATCTGCTGTTTTGTATAGAGTCACGCTTGAAAAAGACGACGGAGGTCGTCGAAACGTCGCTTCTGACTATTTTGTGCTGTTTCACCATGCAATAAACCACGTTTGTTTTTGCCAATCCGGAGTGCTGTGGGGATTTCTACATATATTCAAGTTGAAGCCTTGGTCTCGGCCACCCGCTGGCACCCACTTCGGGACATCTGGTAGTGCTGCTCCTATATACAAGTTTTCTATATATATATATATATATATATATATATATATATATATATATATATATACTAAACACAGTAATCACTGAACTCAAGGAGAACAGCGAAAAAAATTCCAATGAAGTACTCAATCAAGAGTCTCCACTGATGCCCCCAAAAATTTAAATATGCAAAACAAGAGTCCGTGGAGCCTCAGTTACGAGTCTCAAAACACGGGATAGCCAGATATCTCTAGCCTGTTGCCAACGGGGTGCCTCCATGATGGGGAGAGCACCACACCACCCTGATAAATAACCCCTTAAGTCCCACTTGGTTGCGAGAATTGGAACATAGACAGGGAAACAACAGGGTGGCCCCTATTGTCAATGTCTAACTCAAGGTGCAAGTATTGCGATCATGGCAAGGGCTTGCAAAGGCAGGCTTCCACCCACAGACAGCTGTTTCTGGGTTTTTGCCCCTCGTCAGTGTGGGGTAGGATTCTGGCTAGTTGGGGCAGTGAAAAATCAACCAACAAAACACAGTGATCACTGAACTCAAGGAGAACAGCGAAAAAAATTCCAATGAAGTACTCAATCAAGAGTCTCCACTGATGCCCCCAAAAATTTAAATATGCAAAACAAGAGTCCGTGGAGCCTCAGTTACGAGTCTCAAAACACGGGATAGCCAGATATCTCTAGCCTGTTGCCAACGGGGTGCCTCCATGATGGGGAGAGCACCACACCACCCTGATAAATAACCCCTCGTAACTGAGGCTCCACGGACTCTTGTTTTGCATATTTAAATTTTTGGGGGCATCAGTGGAGACTCTTGATTGAGTACTTCATTGGAATTTTTTTCGCTGTTCTCCTTGAGTTCAGTGATTACTGTGTTTTGTTGGTTGATTTTTCACTGCCCCAACTAGCCAGAATCCTACCCCACACTGACGAGGGGCAAAAACCCCGAAACGGCTGTCTGTGGGTGGAAGCCTGCCTTTGCAAGCCCTTGTCATGATCGCAATACTCGCACCTTGAGTTAGACATTGACAATAGGGGCCACCCTGTTGTTTCCCTGTCTATGTTCCAATACTCGCAACCGAGTGGGACTTAAGGGGTTATTTATCAGGGTGGTGTGGTGCTCTCCCCATCATGGAGGCACCCCGTTGGCAACAGGCTAGAGATATCTGGCTATCCCGTGTTTTGAGACTCGTAACTGAGGCTCCACGGACTCTTGTTTTGCATATATATATATACTGAATAGAGGTAAGGAGCCAGACAGGACGGGTCTTCAGAGAGTTTTTCTTATTGCCTCTTGTGTCTCCTTAGTTTAAGCCATTTGAAGGATAGACAAGGTCTAACAATGTTTCTAACAAGTCGGTTATTATTGTTAGACATATAAAACAATTATAACTGACTTGTTAGTAACAATAATCAACAAATTTATATATTTTTATAAAGATAAAAACAAGAAAAGCTAAATAAGGAATTGGTTCTGAGACATAAAGGGCCAATGTTAGAAGTTTTTGTAGCTTTTTTAACCTTCTCAACACATTTGGACAATGGTGCTTTAATTTTATCATGCCCTTAGTCTAAGATTTTTATTTATTTACTTATTTTATTACTGCCTTAATATGGATTTTTTTTACTTATCTTTATTAAAGCTTTATTGGTTGTCATAAATGAAAGCAAAATGGACAAAGGGAGGCACAGCTTTAGGTACTTTGGGGGAGATTTATGAAAGGGTGTAAAATTTAGACTGGTGCAAACTAGCCACAGCCACCAATCACAGCTCCTCTTTCCTTTCACCAGAGATGGAAGCTGAGCTGTGATTGGTTGCTGTGGGCAGTTTGCACCAGTCTAAATTTTACACCCTTTCATAAATCTCCCTCTTTGTGTTCATGTGTTCTTCTTACTTATGTGGTGACCCAGTGGTGCTAGGTGGAACATGGAAGGGCAGGTGTTATGGTATACCTTGGCTGAGGCACTGGTTGCAGATGTGATGTGTGCAGCTGATAGGCTCGGGTGTTTGGAGGCGACTTGTCACGGTGGCAAGGATTGGTACCACTAACCCCTGGACACGGGCACAGTAGCTTGGTAGAACTGGTGTAAGGTTCAGTTGTAGGTGCGGTGTAAGTGAGTCCTGACGTAACCAGAGATGTGATGTTTCCAGCCTGCTCAGCCATTCAGTGGCAGATGCGGGATCCTGCTACAGCCGCTGAATGGCTGAGTGGGCTGGAAATGTCACGTCTCAAGTTTGCATCACAGACCACTAAGCGGCTGGGCACCGCAAACTAGAGCAGCGTGAATCTGGGTGGTAGGTGGACTTCATCCACCTCCTCCCCGGCCATATGCAAAATTTTTTTTTTAACAAGTTAGAGTTTAAAACAGCAAAAATTGAGTTTGGCAAGTTATAGTTGAGACCAACAAAAAATTGAGTTTGACAAGTTATAGTTGAGTCCAGCAAAACACTGAGTACGACAAGTTAGAGTTGAGACCAGCAAAAATTGAGTTTGACAAGTTAGAGTTGAGACCAACAAAATTGACTTTGACAAGTTAGAGTTGAGACAAGCACTAAATGAGTTTGACAAGTTACAGCTGAAACCAGCAAAAATTTAGCTTGAAAAATTAGAGTTTAAACCAGCAAAAATTGAGTTTGACCAGTTAGAGTTAAGACCAGAAAAAATTGAGCTTGACAAGTTAGAAATAAAACCAACAAAAAATTAATTTGGATGTGGATTTTTATTTGAATATTTTCAATAAAAGAACATACGATGTAGAACCACAATGGTCAACAAACAATAGAGGAACGCAGCTGCAAGTAAGGTAAAGCCATAATGCGTGAAAGATCCATGGGTAAAGAATCACAGTCATCAATAAGGAACATGTGGTCAGAAAAAGTGAACAATGGACTACATACCAATAAAAACAATAGTAACCAGAGGGGGGAGACAAACAAAGACCTGACGAGACACATAAGGGAGGCACATGAGGAAATGGGAAAGGACTGGGGGGTAGTGTAGCGACCAGAATCAGTGTCATGGAGATGGCGGAGGACAGGTGGCATTCCTCTCTTCCCAATAGACATCCCACAAGCGCCAAATCTTCTTAAAGTGCTCTATTTTATTATCAAGCACAGCTGTTAGTTGCTCCATATTTCTCACATCTAGGATTCGAGTTCACAGGTCTTCTAGAGTCGGAGGAGCAGCACGCTTCCAATACTTAGCAATTAAACATCTAGCGGCTGTGAGAACATGGAGCAGTAACTTCAGGGTCATGTGCCCAATCTTGAGGGAAGTCACATTAAAAAGATAGAAGACAGGATCCAGTGGGATGTCTATGCCCAAGATCTCTTCAAGCAGACCTTTAACTACCAACCAGTACGAAGTGATAAGCGAGCAAGTCCAATAAATATGCGGGAGGGAACCTGAGGTCCATTGGCATCGCCAGCATAAATTTGGAAAAGTCGGATTCATGGCATGCAAAATCTCCGGAGTGTAGTACCAAAATAGCATGATTTTATACTGGTTCTCCTCATATGTCACACATATGGAAGTCTTAGCAGGTCTGTTCCAGATTATCTTCCACACACTTTGAGGTAGCCGTCTCCCAAAGAGACTTTCCCATTTATCCATATAGGGATATCTTACTTCGGAATCTGGTAAGGGCTGCTTAAGAAGTTTACATATGTCAGAAATGAGGCCTTTAGTGGAGACCCCTGCTTTACAAAGTCCGGGCCAGGAGGCTTACCATTAGGCAAATCTTTTAGGATGTCCCCCAATTTCTCCATGGTAATTTCTGCATTTAGTGCCTCTCGGGCTTCTTAGGGAAGTGTGGGGAGTTTACAGGTATTCAGAAAGGTGTCGAAGAGTTGCGTTCGGTCTATCGGGGTCTTCAGTAGTGCATCCGGGAGGCTGTAGAGATGGGCGAAGTATTCCCTAAAGATTTATGCTATAGCAGAGGGATCATGAATCAGGGTACCATCCTTACCCCTAATAATATGCGGGGTTTGTTGCTCAGTGTGGTCCCTTAGTTTTTTAACCAAAACAGTATGTGCTTTGTTACCTCTGTCATAATACCGTTGCTTAGTGTATAGCAAAAGCTTCTCAACTTTATGCAAGGCTAGGCTCTTTACTCTAGCTCTGACGCTCAAAACCTTCCGAAGCAGTGCTACTGAAGGAGAGGCAACTAATTTAGTCTCCAGGGACCATAACCATACAACAGCATCTCATCACTGCTTTGTGCGCTTCCCAAAGCACCACCGGAGACCCCACTGAACCCACATTAATGGTAAAGTATTCTTGCATAGAAGTAAGCAGACTATCTTTCAAATGGGGAGTTTTCAGGAGTGATTCGTTTAGGCGCCAATGGCATTGCCTAGTGAAAATGGCAGATTCCTTGAGATCAAGCATCAGTGGGGCATGGTCCGACCAACTAATGAGACCCATATGGGCATCCTTCATAATCCGCACCGTTGGTATATTCCCGAAAAAATAATCTATATGCGTGAACGTACCATGTGGTGAGGAGTAGAAAGAATAGGATCTTTCAGAGGGATGATTGATCCTCCAGAGATCATAATAGGAGTATTTACGAATCACCTTGCAAAATTCCCTGGCCAAAGCTATCAGCGAGACAGGGGGTTGAACAATATTTGGAGAAAAACGGTCAATGCGCTTAGACATAACAGCGTTAAAGTCACCACAAAAATTAGAGTGGAGGAGGGCAAGTGGGAGAGTTTATGCTGGAGTCTATTCAAGAATCCGATCTGGTGGGTGTTAGGGATGTAGGCATTACACAAAGTGATAGGGAGGCCTCTATAGGTGCCTTGGAGAATTATATATCTGCCTCCAACATCCAGTGTCGATGAGTGAACCTGGAGGGGGCATGTTCGGGATATAAGGATTGCCACACCTGCCCGTTTACGGTCACAAGGGGCTGAGTATGCAATGGGGTATTTATGTTTGACAAAGTTAAAATCGCCTGCAGCATCAAAGTGAGTTTCTTGGAGAAACACTCTTTCCGCTCCCGCTTTAATGAACTCCGTCAGAGCAAGTCTGCATTTAGTGTTAGTATGGAGGCCATGGACATTCAATGATAGTAGTCTCACCATTGTAAAGCCACACAGTAAGCAACATGTCTTGGTTAGAAAGCACCAATTTACTCACCAGTCCCAGGAAGAACGGAGGATCAACTGGAGGGTGGGTCACACAAAAGGGGAAGGGTCAGGAAGGAAAACACAAATAAAAGATACTATAAAAAAGGGGGGAATGGAAAATGAAACAAATTAATAAAACAATCAAAACAGTATTCAAATAGACAATACCAAAAGACACCTAGTGCGCTGTAAAAGCGCCTCAGGAAACCTTGGGTTGGGTTAATAAGACAATGTTAAGTGATAGAGCTGGTGTCTAAACGGAACCCGAAGTCTTCATCCACTCAAAAAATACGAGGGAGGAAAGACCAAGGAAATCCAATATAAACCCCACACGTTGAGGGTGCGAACCCGCCCTCTGAAGAATAGGATAACTAAGTATAACAATGTAAGAGTAAGAAAATAACCTTCGAGCGTGATGTGCTTAACCGCCAACATGCATATATCACATATCATGGCATGATAATCATGCCAGGTGCAATTCTTAAACTATTTCCACTCAATTCAGTGTAACATATTATACAGCATTGTTTAGGGACCCTGACCTTGTCCACATATCAATAAGTTAGTAAGCCGATCATCTGCTAATGGGGGGAGTAAAAAATTAGGTGGGAGATAGAGGAGGGGGGGAGGGAGGGAGAGAGAGAGAAAGAGGGAGAAGGAGAGAGAGAAGGGGGAGGGCGGGGGGGGGGGAGAAAGAGAGGAAAAAAGAGAAAAAAAAAGGGGGGGGGGCAGGAAAAAAGAATATCCAGGGAGATGAGATCAGATGGTAATGTGATCTAACAGTTCAGTCCATCAAACACTCAAGTAGTGGGTAGTCCACCCGAGTTCAAAAGTTATGCATTGCAACTACTCAGCTTCAGGTCGGCAACACCCTAGGGGAACATCTAGGAGGGTTGAGCTTCCATTTTTGGGATTCCCCACAAAGCCAGTAAGGAGGTGGAATTTGTGGGGGCAGGGGCAGTTCCCACTCGGTGAGGTCCGGGCACGGGATGTCCAGAGCAGCGCAGAAGTTATCCTTGTCAGCATATGTGGACAATGCAATCGATTGGCCATCCTTCCGAGCCATAAGAGCAAAAGGAAAACCCCATCTATAGGGGATATTGTGGTCTCGCAATATAGTCAGCAGAGGCTTCAAATGGCGCTGTTTTTGCAAAGTCAGCCAGGAGAGGTCTGCAAAAAGCTGAACCGGGGTGCCATTGTAAACTACAGCATTTAATTGCCTAGCTTTGGTAATAACAAGTTCTTTAATAGTGTAGTCGGTCACACAGCAAATGACATCTCGGGGTTGTGTAGTTGAGCCTCTGGGTCGCATAGCTCGATGCGCTCTGTCCAACTGAAGCAGGGTGTCTGCTGAATGCTCCAGAAGGGAGTTAAATAACGATTGGAGGACCAGTTTAAGATCTTCCGATGAGTCCTCAGGGAGGCCCCGTACCCTGATGTTATGCCTCTGTCCTCTATTGTCTAGATCTTCCAAGTGTCTGGTAGTCTCTTGGAGGTGTTTAGTAGTCAAAATAGCATGTTTTTGGAAAATGGAGAGACTTTTTCTGGTATCACCCTTGGCACATTCCAAAGAGTCAACTCGATCTGTTACTTGTTTAAGATCCTTGCGAAGGTGTGCAACTTCCGCTCGGCAGGTTTCTTTCACCTCAGATACTAGTGTTTGAAAGTCCACTTTAGTAGGCAGTGCTTGAAGAAGCTTTTGCCATTTTGGTGGGTCAGGAACTATAAGTGTCCGGTTGACAGTGTCTTCCACCAAAGACTCCGATGAGGAGCGCCAATCTTTGCGTTGCACCAGTAAAGTCGGGGTAGCACCAAAGTCCTCATCATGGAAGGACTGCCATTATTATTACATAATAATTTACCAGATCACCCGCTTATGAAATGTTTCCTGTACAGCTTTCCTAATGTCTTTATTTCTCAGACTGTATATAGTGGGGTTGACCAAAGGAGTAAACACAGTATACAGCAGGGAGAGGATTTTACTCATGGTGAGGGTTCGTCCTTTTGTTGGGATAGCATAAACACCAAATAGAGTCCCATAGAATATAGAGACCACAATAAGGTGGGAGCTACAGGTGGAAAAGGCTTTCTGTCTACCAGTACTGGATGGGATCCTTAAGATGGTAGAAACTATATAAGTATAAGACACTACAATGATAAGGGATGGGATTATAATAATAGGAATGCCCAATAGATAAATCTCCAAGTGGACAATGAAGGTGTCAGAACAGGCAAGATCTAGTAAGGGGACAATGTCACAGAATAAATGGTCAAAGATGTTGGGGCCACAGAAGTTTAGTTTTCCCGTTGTTATAATGTAAATTAAAATAATAGAGAAACCAATCATCCAGCAAATGACTGCCAACATCACACAATGTTCACGTGTCATGATGGAGGAGTATCGGAGGGGATTACAGATGGCCACATATCTGTCATAGGACATCACAGCAAGGAGGAAACATTCAGAGGCTTCCGAGGCACAGAAGAAATATAACTGAGTGATACAGCCAATAAAAGTGATGGTCGCCCCATTATTCAGTAGGATGTGGAGCAGGTTGGGGACAATAACTGTAATCAACAAAATGTCAGTGATGGAGAGCTGTGAGATGAAGAAGTACATTGGGGTGTGGAGGATCTTGCTGGTGGACACCAAGATGATGATCAGGAGATTCCCACATATTGTTGCAGAGTAAACCACCAGGAATAGACAGAAGAGGTAAATTCTTAAATTTTGGCTGATTTGAAATCCTACAAGAAAAAACTCAGAGACCGCAGTCAGATTGTTCTCCTACATATAGAACAGAGAGAAGTTATGTGGAATAAACTAGAACACTGGTGTTTTTCAAAACAATACATGAGCTTTCGGATTATTAAACGCTTTAAAATAAATGACGTAGATTGCCGCTAGACATGAGCGAAGCACCTGAAAATTCTTTTCGAGAGCTTCCTGTATTTTGGATCAAATTTGTAATTATTAGCGAATTGAATCTTAACGTATTTCAATAAAACAGCCAAACTATAATAGCTACAGTACTGGGAGTATTACAGAAGGGCAAATTTTTTAACTCATGTTTCTGTAAGGCTATGTTCATACTACGTATATTTTTGTAAATCTACGCCCATTGTTGCACATTGTAACAACGCCCGTGATTATTACAAAAATATACGTTACCTTGTGGTCCAGGCCGGAGTGTTTACACATGTTATACACTCTGGCCGGAATCCCTAGCGGCGGCCCAAACAACTGACATGTCAGTTTTCTGCGGTCACTATTCATTGAACAGCGGCCGCAGAAAACCCTGTCAGTGCACACAGTGGCGCGAGCGGCCTCGGTCGCTCACTACATAGTGTGCAGTGGAGAGTTCTGATGCGCCCGCATCAGAATTCTTCGGTTCTAAAGATCATCCGGCCGGCACTGCATTACCGGCTGGGATGATGTTTTCAGAGACCAGCCGTTCCGTGACCCGGACAGTCTCTTAAACTTTGGCTGATTTGAAATCCTACAAGAAAAAACTCAGAGACCACAGTCAGATTTTTCTCCTACAAAGAGTAGTTGTGTTGGAATAAACTAGAACAGTGGTGTTTTTCAAAACATTACAAGCGCTTTAGTCTATGCTCAGACATAGTATTTCCTTCAGTCTTTTTTCAACAAAAAGACAGGAGTGAGTTGAAAACACAGAAACTCTGCACATCTTTCCAATATAATTTTGCCCAGTCCGTTCCACTCTTAATTTTTGTTGAAAAAAGACTGACCAAAAGACTAACGGGAATACTGTGTGTAAATATATGGTTGAAGGTATGTTCACACTGAGGAGTAGATGAGGAATATGCGAGGAATTGAAGAGGAAATTTTTATGCCTGAAGAGGAAAATTTCCTCTTCTCCAGCTCTGTTGGAATTCAAGCGAATTGCCATCAGAAAGCGAAAACTCAAAGCCCCAATGACTTCTATGTGACTTCTCTAGGTGAAACCACCCAAAGAACTGACACATCAATTCTCTGGGCAGAAAGCGGAGTCACGGTGGAACATTCTGCGTATGTAAATTCAGTCATGTAAACAATAGAGCAGAAATCCCATTGGATACAATGGGAAATTGCTCTGCACATAATTTACGAGCAGAATTTAAGCAAAATACAACATTTCCAGTGAAAAATTAAGCTCGAATTCCACTTGAAATTCCTGGCTTATTCCTCAGTTTGAACATATCGTTAGTATTAATAATCTTTTTCCAGTAAATGACATTTAGATTGCTGCCATACAGGTAATTTCCTTCTGATTCCGATGACAATGTGGGTGTGGTTTCGATTGTGATTGACAGACAAAGGATCTGTTCACACTGCCACCTTGGTGAATTTCTAACACTCATTTTCTGATTTGTTTAGTGAACTCCCAGGCCTCTTATTGAAATGAAAAGACAAAAACAAAAATACCTAGTAAAAATGAAACAAAACCCCACAAAAACCACAGCCAAACTCTTATAGCTGGGACTTAAGATACACCAGTCCTGGCTACTTAATCCTTAGTAATTGTTAATCAATCTGCCAACAATCAGAGGGGACCCTAAAATGCACACACTTTTTTTTATGGCTAACAGAGGTTATGTTCACATATTGTCAAAAATAGAGCAAAGGCTACCGCTTTTGCAATAAAAAACTGACTGCAATGGCAATGCATTGAAGTCAATGGAAAGACGTACGTCGAATGCACACAGTGTATTGAATAACGGATGCTTTTTTTATGGAGTCTCCTAAACTTGAAGAAATAAACAAATTAAATGCTTTAACTTTATATTCATCCTAAACATTTTTCTTGTAAAAATTAAGAAAACAAACAGCACTGTAGCTTTAAATAAATAAATATAATAATACAAAGATACACGAGAAAACAAATAAAAATGACTAATAGAGTAAGGGGAGGTTAAATGAAGCAACGTTTCAGTCCTTAAATAAACCGTTTCAGGTTAAATATATCCTCAAATATATCAAATATATCACAGAGTAAACTGTAATTTATTTTATTTTCTATAGATCCAACTGTAAAGCAATCACACTTTTTACAACAAAAAATAAAAAAGCATTATATATGTTTAGTAATTATGTGCATTTATTGGCTAGAAAAATACTTAAAAAAAATTAAAGCATGCATCAGAATGGAAAATGTCGATGAATTTTTATTTTTTTAACATGTTACATTAAAAAACTAAAAAAACAAAAAAACTAAAGTAAACCAGTATGTTGCACACACAGTGAGGGGAGTGGTGGGCAGCCTGTACTGTGTAGTTCACCTATACACCCCCCCTACAGTACTTACTGCAGACATAATGAGTGGAGTGGGGGGCAGCCTGTACTGTGTATATCACATATACACCCCCCTACAGTACTTACTATTGAGATTTCTTTGTTTTTGAAATCCATGTTGAAATGCATTTATATGTTTGTGAATCTCACTTCTGTTAAAGACAAATTCCGCAGGTTCTATAGGTTGGAGCTCAAGGCGACATGATGGATGTATTGTGCGGTTATCAAACACATGGATGTGTGCAATGATAGGATTAATTTCAGGCATATTTATAGTGAATAGAGGTAAGGAGCCAGACAGGACGGGTCTTGGGAGATTTTCTGTTATTGTCTCCTGTGTCTCCTTTGAGGAATAGAAATATATATATATATATATATATATATATATATATATATATATATATATATATATATATAAAAATATTTACCGACTTGTGAGTAATAATGAAAAAGTGGTAAGTAAAGAACTTGTCAGGTGTTGCAACCGCAGATAGGGCTTGGTCAAAGAAGAGAGGTGGAGGACACAGACTGTGAACTCTGAACTCATCCCCCCACCCCCACCCTCTGGCCAACTGTCCCCTTTCCTCACCTCCTTGCTTTGGGCAGTCCTAAGCTACTGCAGACAATCATGCAGAAAGTCCCTTCACCTGTAACAATGTGAAACATAAAACAAAGACAAGACAAACAAAGCCAGAAGGAATAGGCAAAAAGGCTGAGGTCAATACCAGACGAGTAATGTAGTACAATAACGGAATTCGAGTAGTGAAGTGCAAGGTATAAAAGCCAGAGTCAAGGAACAAGGAGTAAAAAACAGGACAGCAAATAAAAGAAAACTCTAAGTAGACTCTGCAAGATAGACTAATAGCTAGCATAGACCAAATTCATAGACCAAATAAGTATCTATAGGAGGTTCGAGATCTGGTCCAGGAGGTGATTGGACCAGAGACTCAGAACCCAGGCTGACAAAGTGAAGGCAAAGTGGAAAACTCTTGAAAGAGTTGCAGGGAAGAGATGGGCGTGGTAGATACTCAATTACTAAAGTAGAAGGGATTGATCAGTATTCTGATCAGTGTAAATTAAACATACAAATATCAATTTACACAGTCACTGCCATATACAACAAGGTGGGTACTGCGCCAAGGTCCTAACAGGTACATTCATTACTTTAGGAGCCTTAAAGGGACCTTATTAGAGAAGAGCGAACCGAGTTCGGGTTTGAGTTGATCCGAACCCGAACCTTCGGTATTTGATTAGCTGAACTTGGATAAAGCTCTAAGGTTGTCTGGAAAACATGGATAAAGTCAATGACTATACCCATGTTTTCCACATAGCCTTAGGGCTTTATTCAACTTCAGCAGCCACCGCTAATCAAATGCCTAAAGTTCGGGTTCGGAGCAAGCTCGAGGTTCGCTCATCTCTAGACCTTATCAAAAGTTATTGTAGTCTTTCTTCACCCATTTTACACATATGGATGATATCATTTTTATTTTACCATATCACAAATCTTTTTAACAATTTTTAACATGTGCACAAATAGTAGTGGCAAATAGTAGGGGGACAGTATATATCAGTATATATATTTGAATCTAAACAATATAGTTATGTCTGCAACTCCAGTGTCCAGTGACCTTACTCACCTATTCAAAGTTTTTTCAGCACCGCTTGTGCATTGTGTTCTCACCCATAGTCACTGTTACTGCTCTCTTCCTAATGATGGCAACTGTCGGTCTGGTTAGCTGGTGCAAAACCAAGTGCACAGAGGAGACGGGGATAACATGTTGTCCATCTTGGAGGGTAGGGGGAGCTAACTAGAGCGAGATGAAAAGGACAAAGCACCACTGCATTTGCACAACCTCAGAGGGTGCATTCTGGCTGCATGTAGGCGGCACCATATTTATGTATTTTGGATTTGGATTGAATTTTATAAACAAATTCCTAACTAGAGTACCCCTTTAACACTTTGAGGACCAGGCCCAAAATGAACCAGTGGACCGCACAAATTTTGATCTTTGCCCTTTCGTTTTTCCCTCCTCCCCTTCTACAGGGCCATGTAAGGGCTTATTTGTTACAGGAATAGTTGTACTGTGTAATGGCGTCTTTCATTTTACCATAACATGTATGACGGAATCCAAATATATTATTTATGAAGATTTAAATAGGTGAAATCATAAAAAAGGATGCAATATGGTAACGTTTGGGGGGTTCCTGTGTCTACGTAATGTAATATATGGTAAAAGAGACATGATACCATTATTCTATAGGTCAGTCCGAACACAACCATATGCAGGTTACACAGATTCTCTAATGATATATATATATATATATATATATATATATATATATATATTATTTTTTTTTTTTTTATGAAATCCTTTTTTTTTGGGCAATTAATTATTAATAAAATGGGCCTATTGTGACACTTATAACAGTTTTATTTTTTCACCTATGGGGCTGTATGGGGTGTCATTTTTTCCAACAAGATCTCAAGTTTTTAAAAGTGAATATCAGACGTTTTGATAAATTTTTTTAATATATATATATATATATATATATATATATATATATATATATATATATATTAACATAAAATCGGTAATCCACACACTTTTTCCGCTCTTTTCATCTACACCGTTCGCTGTTAGTGATGACGCTTGTTATATTTTAATAGATCGGACAACTAAGCACGCTACGGTATATTATATGTTTATTTATTTATTTTTATATGTTTTATTTATATAATGGGAAAGGGGGGTGATTTAAACTTATTGGGGGAGGGGTTTTGGGGCAGTGTATGAGTTTTTTTACCTTTTTTTTTTTTATACACTTTAAGTCCCTTTGGGGGACTTGTACATTTATTACTTTGATTTTATACATTGATCATTGCTATGCCATAGGCATAGCATTGATCAGTGTAATAAGCGATCTGCTCATTGAGCCTGCCTGTGCAGGCTCAGTGACCAGAGCGCCGATCGGATTGCACTGAGGTCACACTGCGGGGGTCCCGTTCGGTAAGTGACAGGGCACTCCCCCTGTCACTTAAACTTAAACGCCGCGATTGCTGCAGTGTGTCATTAACGGTGAGGTGCTGGCTGCTAATTGCAGCCGGCCCCCACCTGCTATGATAGCTCACGACGTACTGGTACGTCCTTGCTCGTCTAGGGGTTAAGGAAAGATCATGGGAAAAATTTTGGAAACTTAAGATAAATCCTTTTCCTTGCCCCATTAATCCATTTCATTATCTTCGGTTGTTGACATCATTGATGAGTTGTTAGGCTTTTTTCATTTGCTGCCAGTATTGATACAGGATTTGTATGTTTTTCTTGCAACTTTTTGTTCATTGCTCCTGTCCCTTTTGCTATACCTGATTTTCTTCCCTTTCCTTTAGTGCTGTGTCCTATAGCCTCCTCTTTCATCTGCTTGCTGAACTCGATATTCTTCCCTATCCCCTCAATAATGTGCTTATAGTCACCAGTTACTGTACCTGATTGTTGCCCCATTTATTGTACGTAATAAAAAAAGTAGCTGCTAAACTTCTAAGCCTTATAAAATTCTAAAAAGTAAAAGGACCTTTACAGGGGCGTAACTAGAAATGGCTGGGCCCCATAGCAAACTTTTGATTGGGCCCCCCCCCCCTCTCGATCGACCACTATGCCATCAACACACTCAGCTCTACACAGGTTCTGTACACCATATAAATTACAGTACAGTTACATCAGGTGACTTACAGGAGACGTCTTCTCTGATCGGAGTTCTTCCCTTTTCATTTTCTTTTCCATCTGCCCTGGGCCGTTATGAGAACTTTTCCGGGCTACGAATCCACAGAATCTGCCAGACAGACATATTAGTCTCCACACTCTGTCACCATCCTCATCTCTACCAACTGCACATCTGTATTGGCCCCTTTACACCCACATTTAGTGGGTAGGCTGACTCTATGTGATCCCATTTTAGTATATGTGATCCCATTTTATTGTCCCCTTATAGATGTTCCCCTCTCCCCCAATGTTGTACGTTTATATCCCCCTCTCCCCCTATGTTCTCCCCTTATAGATGGCCTGCTCTCCCCCTATTGTGTCCCCCCCTTATAGATGGCCCTCTCTCTCCCCCCCTTATAGATGTCCCCCTCCCCCCCTTCCTTATAGATGGTCCCTCTCTCCCCCCTCCCTTATAGATGCCCCCCCTCTCCCCCCCTTCCTTATAGATGTCCCCCTCCCCCCTTCCTTATAGATGCCCCCTTCTCTTCTCCCCCCATTCCTTATAGATGCCCCCTTCTCTTCTCCCCCCCTTCCTTATAGATGCCCCCTTCTCTTGCCCCCCCCTTCCTTATAGATGCCCCCTTCTCCCCCCCCCCTTCCTTATAGATGCCCCCTTCTCTTCTCCCCCCCCTTCCTTATAGATGCCCCCTTCTCTTCCCCCCCTTCTATATAGATGCCCCCTTCCTTATAGATGCCCCCTTCTCTTCCCCCCCTTCCTTATAGATGCCCCCTCTCTTCCCCCCCCTTCCTTATAGATGCCCCCTTCTCTCCCCCCCTTCCTTATAGATGCCCCCTTCTCTCCCCCCTTCCTTATAGATGCCCCCTTCTCTCCCCCCCCTTCCTTATAGATGCCCCCTTCTCTCCCCCCCCTTCCTTATAGATGCCCCCTTCTCTCCCCCCCCCTTCCTTATAGATGCCCCCTTCTCTTCCCCCCCCTTCCTTATAGATGCCCCCTTCTCTCCCCCCCCCTTCCTTATAGATGCCCCCTTCTCTCCCCCCCCTTCCTTATAGATGCCCCCTTCTCTCCCCCCCCCTTCCTTATAGATGCCCCCTTCTCTCCCCCCCCCCTTCCTTATAGATGCCCCCTTCCCCCCCCTTCCTTATAGATTCCCCCTTCTCTTCTCCCCCCTTCCTTATAGATGCCCCCTTCTATTCTCCCCCCTTCCTTATAGATGCCCCCTTCTCTCCCCCCCCTTCCTTATAGATGCCCCCTTCTCTCCCCCCCCTTCCTTATAGATGCCCCCTTCTCTCCCCCCCCTTCCTTATAGATGCCCCCTTCCCCCCCCCCCTTCCTTATAGATGCCCCCTTCTCTCCCCCCCCTTATAGATGCCCCCTTCTCTCCCCCCCTTCCTTATAGATGCCCCCTTATCTCCCCCCCCCCCTTCCTTATAGATGCCCCCTTCTCTTGCCCCCCCTTCCTTATAGATGCCCCCTTCTCTTGCCCCCCCTTCCTTATAGATGCCCCCTTCTCCCCCCCCCCTTCCTTATAGATGCCCCCTTCTCCCCCCCCCCTTCCTTATAGATGCCCCCTTCTCTCCCCCCCCCCCTTCCTTATAGATGCCCCCTTCTCTCCCCCCCTTCCTTATAGATGCCCCCTTCTCCTCCCCCCCTTCCTTATAGATGCCCCCTTCTCTCCCCGCCCCCTTCTCTCCCCGCCCCCTTCCTTATAGATGCCCCCCCGGAAAGCAAGTTTAAAAAAAAAAAGAAAAAAACTCACCTAACAACACGCTCCCCCGTCGAGCCTGTTTCCTGTCACCCACCGTCTGATGCGCGGCTGCCGTCTGATGCCGCGTCCTAGCCCCGGCAGCGCGCCTATCATAGAGTTCTGTGTGGGCCTGTAGCCGCGACTTCCGGCACATGTCTCTGTGCCGGAAGTTGAACCGCAGCACAAGCCCACACAGAACTCTATGATAGGCGCGCTGCCGGGGCTAGGACGCGGCATCAGACGGCAGCCGCGCATCAGACGGTGGGTGACAGGAGCGCTGTGGACCGGTCCCGTGCTCCTCCTGGCCCAGTGACTCCTTTTCCCTATGGTTGGGGAAAGGAGTCTCCGGGTCGGGAGGAGCACGGGACCGGCCCCCGGCTACAGCACCCGGGAGGCATGCTCAGCCACCGGGTGCTGCAGGATATGTATGCTCCAGGGGCCCGCGTCACGGGCCCCTGATGCGGCGGGGCCCCGTAGCAGCCGCTACGGCTGCTACGGCGGTAGTTCCGCCAGTGGACCTTTACCAAATAATGCCCAGATAGAGTAAACTTACAGTAAATGGGAATTATTATCTTATTTGTGTATGTCAGAGAATTTCAAACTTTTTTTTTTACATTTTAGAGTTTTTCACTTAACCCTTAGAGGACAGAGCCAATTTAAACTTTTGCGTTTTCGTTTTCCCCTCCTTGTGCTTAAAAGGTCATAGCACTTGCATTTTTTCACCTAGAAACCCACATAAGCTCTTATTTTTTGCGCCACTAATTGTACTTTGCAATGACAGGCTGAATTTTTTCATAAAGTACTCTGCGGAACCAGAAAAAAAGTCAATGTGGTAAAATTGAAAAAAAAAAACGGATTTCTTTTATTTGTTTTTTTTTTAGTTTTTACACCGTTCGACTTGGGTGAAAAACTGACTTGTTATATACAGCATGTTCCTCAAGTCATTACAATTACAATGATATGTAACATGTATAACTTTTATTGTATCTGATGGCCTGTAAAAAATTCAAACCATTGTTAACAAATATACGTTCATAAAAATCGCTCCATTCCCAGGCTTATAGCGCTTTTATCCTTTGGTCTATGGGGCTGTTTTTTGTCATGTTTTGCGCCTTGATGTGTTCTTTCTATCGGTACCTTGATTGCGCATATGCGACTTTTTGATCACTTTTTATTAAAATTTTTCTGGATTTGATGCGACAAAAAATGTGCAGTTTTGCACTTTGGGATTTTTTTGCGCTTACGCCGTTTACCGTGCGAGATCAGGAATGGGATTATTAATTAATAGTTTGGGCGATCACGCATGCGGCAATACCAAATATATTTATCTATTTATTTTTATTTATAACACTTTTTTTTTTCTTTTACACTTATACTAGAAGCCCCCATGGGGGACTTCTAGTATAAGTACACTGATCTCTCATTGAGATCTATGCTGCATAGATATGCAGCATAGATCGATGAGATAGGCACATATATTGCTTCCGGCTGCTGCAGCCGGAAGCAATTGAGTGCCGAGCCGGGATCAGTGGCATTATGGCGCTGACCCTGGAACGAGTAAGAAGTGTGGATCGCTCCTCTGGGATAACGTCCCGGAGGAGCGATCCACCCCACTAGACACCAGGGATCGGCTGCATCAATTAATCGGATGCAGCTGTCAACTTTGACAGCTGCATCCGATTATTTTATTAGCGGGCACAGCGATCTGACCATGCCCGCTGATAGCCGCGGTCATGGGCCACGAGCGGCACCCGGGATAGCAGCGGTCTAGAGAGCGGCCGCCGTGCGGCTCCGCTCTAAACACATGGAGGCGGCTCTGGACGTACGGGTACGTCCAGGGTTTCCTAAGGGTTAAAAAAAAGTGTTAGTGTATCAACCAGAATTTACTATTAACATGAAGTGAATTTTTAAATATAAGCTTTGGTCCTTAACAGAAAAAGTGGCTGAAGAGTTAAGGGGTTAAAGAGCAGTCAGTGTGACCTATCAGAGGCTCAACCTGGCACAGCACAGGTGTCTTACAATCAGTCTACCACTGATTACCACTATTATCCATCATTCCCCTATAATATTGCTGGTTCTCAGAACATTTTTCTTGTTTTCTTTCCTCTTCAAATATCCTTCACCTTAATCATATTATTGTAGAAAATGATGTCCCTCATGTCCTCTTCCATCCGACCACTAAAGGGCTGCATCCCAGAGTAAAATTCTCTCTAAAGAGTTCCCAGTCCCTCACCTTCATGTTGTGTGTATATATACTGGTAGCTCTTTACAGCTTATGCTGCAGGGCCGCTTCATGTGTCAGTGCATGCGTCCTGTGTGAGTGCATACGTCCTGTGTCAGTGCATGCGTCCTGTGTCAGTGCATGCGTCCTGTGTCAGTGCATGCATCCTGTGTGAGTGCATACGTCCTGTGTCAGTGCATGCATCCTGTGTGAGTGCATACGTCCTGTGTCAGTGCATGCATCCTGTGTCAGTGCATGCGTCCTGTCTCAGTGCATACGTCCTGTGTCAGTGCATGCGTCCTGTCTCAGTGAATGCATTCTGCAGGATAACCATCTACTAAACATGGTTAAAAGTGACATGAAATGAAATGAAGAACATGGAAACACCTGATGTAAGTACAGATAGTCCTTGTAAACAAGAAAACGTAATACAAGAGAAATTGTAGAAACCAAAAACTTCTTTTATATCACCAAGCATAAAGTTGATCAAGTTGAGATCTAATAAAATTATATGGCTTGGGGATAAGCTTGTTTTTTTTTTTTTTTACTCACTCGATAGTTTGACATTTCTGTGCCTGTAAATTTCATGTATTTTTTCTGCTCTTTTTCGACCCCCTTATACACCATCTTCAGTTTTCACAAAATCTACATTCCTCCAATGTAGGGAACTTACTATTGCAGACTCTCTACAGCAGGTATATGGCATTTACTATTCCTGTACACTGTTTGGCTATGTTAACACAACGTTTAAAAGGTTTAAACTGCCGGCTTCCGGGCTCCATTAAGGACGTTCCTGCAGCCAATGCCTCTGTATCTGCTGCAGGAACGCTATTTATTACAATTTACTTGTGGGCACCATTGGGTGTGCCCACAAATCAATTAACTATTTACTTCAATGTAAAGTGCGGCCGCTGTCCGACTTTACATTATGTGAACAGCTCTTATTTCCGGACGCTGTTCGGTGGACAGCATCTGAAAATAATGGGCATATATATTATTTTAGTGCCCGTTTTAAAGTACGGGCATGGGCGTGGCTAGTGGCTGTGGAGACAGGTCGCATACTGAATGAGCTCCTGCTACGGCCACACTTTTAAAGCTTTACACTGCTCCAATTCCCTCTCCAGTGCGGCTAGAAGACAGAGCTGCATACTCTCATCGGCTGAGATGAGGATAACCTCAAAAAAGGCTTCATCAGCGGCACGGAGGAGAAAGCAGGGCCTCGTCCCGCATGGCGTTCCGTCCCAACATGGCGGCGGCTTATCACCCCCGACAAAGCTAGACCTCCTCTGTGCGGCTGCCGGGGCGGGGGGCGGACCTCCCCAGCACCCGATGGTGAGTTTGGGACTGTTTTTAAACATACTTGGGGGTCCGAAGTCTCTCCCTTTACTCAGTCTAAGCATCGGGGAGACTCTTTAGGAGGAAGGACTGGAATGGCACACATGAAGAAGAGAGGGGACGTGCCTGCTCAACACACTCAGATACACACACTACATGCTGCTGGTGTCTCTCCTATCTCACCGTCCTCCCTTTCTGCTTCTCATCGGCCCTTTTCTCCTAAACAACAGTCAAGATGCCCTGATATTGTACCTTATTCTAAACAACTGGATGCTGTTTCTGGGACATTGCCTATTTCAGACATCCCTCTCACAATGTCCCTCATCAGGGACATGCTCCTGATGCTACAAGTTTCTATCGAAAAGGCCTTTGAACGCACTATTACTATGATTAAAGAATCTGTAATAACACTAGAGCAACGTATGTTGGTAGCGGAGGACCACATTTCTGCGGTTATAACAGAATTCAATAATTTGCTTGATTCCCACAAATCCCTTGAAGCCGAGACCCAACACCTGCCTAACATGTTTGTCACCTTGGACGCACAATATTAAGATGCGGGGGGTCCCAGAAGCGATTGCTGACAAAGATTTACCCAGATATGCTTCCACCTTTATTGACGATGTGTTGCCGCACCTAGATGGTACTGACGCTACTGTTGACTGGGCTCGCAGAATTCCTCCACCAGCGAATTTTAAACCAGGGACCTCGAGAGATGTCATCGTTTGCATCTGCCACCTTCATATAAAAAGAGCACTTGTGTCTGCACTCAGGAGTCGCACCAACTCAGCGGCGAATAGCGGTCAGATTTCCATATACTCAGACCTTTCTTCTGTGACCCTGGGATGGAGCCGCTCCCTAGCCCCGATCACAGCTACTCTGCGGTCCCATGGAATTACTTATAGATGGGGCTGACCTGCTGGTCTAATTATGAACCATGGATCGAGCACCTTTCTGATTAGAGATGCAGCATCCGGTATGCAACTGCTCACCGACTGGAACCTCTCAATCCAGCAACAGGATCCTCCCAAACCTTGCTCTCCAGCCTGCAGCCTATCCTCTGGCTCGGACAATTACCTACGTAGACTGTTTTAAGTCTCCTCAGAGCGACCAACCCCGGCCCAACCCCAAACTCTGTTCCCCCCATTCGAGCCATTCTGCACAAGTCAGTTTTCTCAGCCTGACCGTCTTGTAATGGCTGTATGTCTGTCATTTGTTGTTCGATGGAAGTCAGTGTACTGCTTTTTCTTGTCTCCCACGGTACAGTGTGATATAGTCTTTGTTTTCGCTCATATACTGTGATTACTGTCACATAAGATACCTACATTCCACATGCCTTTTGCAAGTGTTAGCATGCGCCGACCTTATTGACTTTCCATCCACATTTGCATTAGTGCCACTCTTTACTGTCCGCTTGCCTGAAGCACTTTGTTTGTCTGCCTGCCACAATGTGGGCTTTTATGTTGTGTTGTTTCCTCTTCTATATGTCTTGTTTTATTAATCCGCTTTGCTGTTGCAGCCAATCCTAGTTTCCAAGGCACTATTGTCTTCCCGCAACCCCCTATTGGTTCTATTAGCATTGGCTTCGACTTCCACTTTGGGTTAGACTGTTCTTACTATTATTGTTCTATTATCATTCATGCATACCTGCTTATTGTTTGCTATTGAGTTTTATACTGGCTGTTACCATACCAGCTTATATTTATACTTGCATATGTGTCTGCAAAATGTGTTTGTTGTTAAATATATAAAAACCTTGTTCAATAAAAAATATTGAAACATTAAAGTACGGGCATTAAAGTAACAGTGTGTGAACACAGCGGGCGGCATTGCGTTGACTTCAATGCAATGCCGCCCCTGCAGTAAAGAACAGACACTCATTGCAATCAGCGTCCGTTCTTTAGTGTAAAACAATGTTGTCTGAACATACCCTTTGGGTGACAACTTTTTTGTCTGCTACAAGTTTGGAGGTTTTTTGTTTGTTTGTTTTTTTATTTTATTTTCCAGTGCATTTACTTTTGAAAAAGCTCATTTCTGGAGCCCAAGCTAAGAAAAAAAAATCTGAGCTGTAAATTACTTCACATCTGGAGAGAGATTTCCTAACCCACATGCATGAAAATAGTAATTGACCCAGAAAACTATAACTAAAAAATCTCACACAATGTAGTCAGCACGTTGGACAATGGGCATCTAGGTCACTGTGTTCAAGAGTTCTCTCAAGAATCCCCCATACTCATAACTCACCCATAACTTCCTACCCAACTTATCAGACATTCTCTCACCCTCAGAACCTTGAAATATAAGCCAGAAAAAAAATGTCACCAGTTTGCTATCATAAACATCTTGTACCTATTGTGGCAGAATATTTCAGTAGGTTATTTTGTACTCCCTATCTCCCTATTTTCTTTGTCTCTTTATTTTTATTATTATTATTATTATTACTATTATTATTATTATACTTCTGCATTCCCCAAACAGCTTGCTGGAATAAATGGGAACAAAATCAGTAATATTGATGGTGGTGTGAAGTTTTTGTTTTCAAATATACAGCTCTTATGTCTTGTGGACACGCGCGCGCGCACACACACACACACACACACGCACGCACACACACACACACACACACACACACACACACACACACACAGCACCGGGTTACGACAGTCCCTGTTTCATTGATGATTTTTTACTTTTTTTTTATTTTTATGCTGAATATACAGGGGGACAATCTGACTGCAGTCACAGAGTTTTTTCTCTTAGGATTTCAAAGCAGCAAATGGTTACGACATTTCCTCTTCTGTCTTCTCCTGGTGATTTACTGTGTGACAATATGTGGGAACCTCCTTATCATCACCCTGGTGTCCACCAGCAAGATCCTCCACACCCCAATGTACTTCTTCATCTCACAGCTCTCTATCAATGATATCTTATTATCTACAGATATTGTCCCCAACCTGCTCCACATCCTGCTGAATAATGGGGCGACCATCACTTTTATTGGCTGTATCATTCAATTATATTTCTTTTGTGCCTCGGAAACCTTTGAGTGTCTTCTCCTGGCTGTGATGTCCTATGACAGATATGTGGCCATCTGTAATCCCCTCCGGTACTCCTCCATCATGACAAGTCAGTATTATGTGATATTGATCACCACCTGTTGGTTAGTTGGTTTTTCCATAATATTGATGGATATCATAACCATTTCAAGGCTTAGTTATTGTGGATCAAATATTATCAACCATTTTTTCTGTGATCTTGTTCCTTTACAGGAAATTTCCTGCTCTGAAACCTTTATGGTTCAAATAGAAATCATTTTCCTCAGCATTATATCAGTTATCATACCAACCATCATCATAATTTTATCTTATGCTAATATTGTATTCACCATCCTAAGGATCTCATCCAGTACTGGTAGACAGAAAGCCTTCTCCACCTGTAGCTCCCACCTCACTGTGGTCTCCATATTCTACTGGTCTCTCTTCAGTGTTTATGTGGTTCCAACAAATGGAGAAGCCTCGACCATCAGTAAACTCCTCTCCCTGCTATATACTGTGCTCACTCCATTGATCAACCCCATTATATACAGTCTGAGAAATAAAGATATATGGAAAGCCATAAATAAAACTATGAAAAATAATATAAGTTGACCCAAAGCTGGAAATAAAACTACGGCTGAGTGCACATCACTGCCCCCCATCATCGCTAGGGGCATTAGCAGCTCCCCACTATATCAAGACATCAAATCATTTCTGAACAATCCAAAGGTGTGGAGAGTCACCCATGAATTAACTGTAATGTATGCCTGGTATCCAGTGTTGGACTGGGGTATCTGGGGCCCATCAGAGGAAATGATCCTGGGGGCCCACCAATGAAGAACCAGTGAGAAACGACATGTCAGTCAAAGTTTGTACAGGTTCTAAAGCTGGGGGGGCTCACTGGACGATCATCCCGTCCTCTGGTGGGCCAGTCCGACACTGCTAGTATCAACCCATATTAAAGGGGAACCATTAGCCGGTTAGACTAATCTAACTTGCTAATAGCCCCCGGGGCACTGAGGAGGAAGGTATGTCTCTTAGTGGAATCCATGGCCCTGAGCACCATTAGGAGCACTGCTCCGCCCCCGAGGATTACACTGCTAACTGCACAGGAATGGTGCCGAGGAGGAAGATAAGAGCCATGCCTTCCTCCTCAGAGCCCCATGCACAATAGGGGGCTATCAGCAGGTAAGATTTGTCTAACCTGCTGATAATTCCTCTTCAATACCTTTAATATTCACATATACTCACTATGCTTTTATTTATTCTTTAGTGAATGGCCGGATTTCTAAAGTAGAGCCTTATAACATTTAATATTGTTACATCTGCCCCCCCCCCTTCATTAAATAGGTTTGTTTGTCAATGTGCCATTGTGTTTGACAAGGTGCCAGAGACACAACCTAGTTAGTCTTTAAGGACTAAGGACCATTTTTCATATCTGAACAGTCAACAATTTACAGCTTTGGAATGCTTCTACTTATCCAAAAATGTTTTTATCTTGACACTTTGTTCTTTAACCAAGTTGAAAATTTTGGTGCACACATGTGGTCCTCGATGCCAGAAAAATCACAAAAAAGAGGATGGCCAGGAACCCACCTCAGGGACCTATTCCATGGAGCGATAATCAGCCAAATCGGCCCGATTCGGACGATTATCGCTCAGTGGAATAGAGAGAAGGATCAGCCGATGATTGTGTCATTGGCTGATCGTTCATTTAGGTTCAAACCTAAAATCATCGGTCGCCACCCGCGCATCGCTACGTGGAATAGTGGGCACGGCGGGCAACCGACGATTTCACAAACATCATACATAATCTGTCCAGGCGCAGGTCTTCTCCTTCTCCCGGTCCCGCGCGGCAGCATCAGCTTTGGAGCGGCTTGTCTGAGCTGACAGAGCGCTTAGCCAATCACTGGCCAGAACCGCAGCAGCCAGTGATTGGCTGAGCGTTCTGTCAGTTCAGTCAGGCCGCTCCGAAGCTGATGCTGCCGCGCGGGACCGGAAGAAGGAGAAGACCTGCGTCTGGACAGGTAATGTATGAAACAAGGGCTGCAAGGACATCGGTAACAATGTCCCTGCAGCCCTCGCTAATGATTGTCGGGCCGTGGAATAGGCCCAGTAAATGAGATCGGCAATCGTTTACATCGTTGATTGGGCCCTGCTCGGCCCATGGAATAGGACCTTCGCACCCCAATGTACATTTTTTCATCTCAAAGAAACCAGAAGACTACATATACATCAGGGTGTGAGGTGGGGTCCTGGCCAGCCTCAATTTTGTTTTTCTGGCATGAAGGCAAGCACTGCACTTCTGGAGTTGCCCACCACTCCACTGGTAATAGTGTTGATCTAAGGGCCATTCTTGGGTCCAGTATATAGTTCAGTGTATTCTATTATTCTGCTGTATGTCTACACTTTTGTATGCAACCAGATTAGTGCGCTGTGTTCGAATATCTGAGTCTCCGGCTACTCGAATAACTATACAACAGCTTTATGTGAAGTTTTTTTGGCAGTTGGGGGGGCTGCTTTTAACTATTTTAACCCTTAGGGGACACAGCCAGTTTTCATTTTTGCGTTTTCGTTTTTCCCTCCTCGTGTATATAAGGGTATAGCGCCTGCATTTTTCCACCTAGAGACCCAAATGAGCCCTTATTTTTTGCGCAACTAATTGTACTTTGCTATGGCAGATGTAATTTTTGCCTAAAATGTGCCGGGAAACCAGAAAAAAAATTATATGTGTGGTGAAATTGGAAAAAAAAAAATGTTTTTTTTTTTTATTATTGGGGGGGTGGGGGGGGGGGGTTGTTTTTACTCCGTTCGCCCTGGGGTAAAACTGACTCGTTATATATGTTCCTTAAGTTGTTACGATTACAACGATATGTAACATGTATAACTTTTATTTGATTTGATGGCTTGTAAAAAATTAAAACCTTTTAAAGAAAATATATGTTGCTTAAAATCGCTCCTTTCCCAGGCTTATAGCGCTTTTATCCTTTGATCTATGGGTCTGTGTGAGGTGTCATTTTTTGCGCCATGATGAGATCTTTCTATCGGTACCTTGATTGCGCATATATGACTTTTTGATCGCTTTTTATTACAATTATTCTGGATTTGATGCGACCAAAAATGCGCAATTTTGCACTTTGGGATTTTTTTGCGCTGACGCCGTTTACCGTACGAGATCAGGAATGTGATTAATTAGAAGTTCGGGCGATTACGCATGCGGCGATAGCAAACATGTTTATTTAATAATTTATTTATTTATTTTTATTTATAAAATGGGGAAAGGGGGGTGATTCAGACTTATTAGGGGAGGGGATTTTGTGTTATTAAAAATACATTTTTCTTTTACTTTACACATATACTAGAAGCCCCCCTGGGGTTAGGGTTATTCCCCCTGGGGTTAGGGTTATTCCCCCCTGGGGTTAGGGTTATTCCCCCCCTGGGGTTAGGGTTATTCCCCCCCTGGGGTTAGGGTTATTCCCCCCCTGGGGTTAGGGTTATTCCCCCTGGGGTTAGGGTTATTCCCCCTGGGGTTAGGGTTATTCCCCCCTGGGGTTAGGGTTATTCCCCCCCTGGGGTTAGGGTTATTCCCCCCCTGGGGTTAGGGTTATTCCCCCCCTGGGGTTAGGGTTATTCCCCCTGGGGTTAGGGTTATTCCCCCTGGGGTTAGGGTTATTCCCCCCTGGGGTTAGGGTTATTCCCCCGGGGTTAGGGTTATTCCCCCCCTGGGGGACTTCTAGTATATGCACTCTGATCTCTCATAGAGATCCATGCAGTATAGTAATACTGCATGAATCCATGAGATCGGTGTTCTATTGCTTTTGGCTGCTGCAGCCAAAAGCAATAGAATGCCGAGCCGGGATGGATGCGGGGATCTCCCCCCCCCCCCCCCCCCCCCCCCGGCAATCGCGCCGCAGGGGCGATCCCCCCACTAGACCACCAGGTAGGATATGAGCAAGTATTTAGAAGCAGCTGTCAACTTTGACAGCTGCTTCTAAGTACTTAATTAGCGGGCACGGCGATCGGACCGTGCCCACTAATAGCCGCGATCCCGGGCTACATGCGGCAACCGGGATCGCGGCAGTTCAGAGGGGGGTCGCCGCGCGACCCCCCTCTGAACTACCATAGCGGCACGAGGACGTTCAGTAATGTCCTGGTGCAGCTATGGGTTAATGTCTGTAGTGGGTCTGTATCTTGCCATTGCGGTGAGCTGTTGCATTTTTTTTGTGTGTGTTTTTGTTTGCAACTTCAGCCATAGCAACGTGCTCCTGCCTAGTGTAAATAGTGTTCTAGGAGAGCTGACCAAATTTGTCTTTTTTTTACAGCTTTATGTACTTGTAAAATTTCCAGCAGTGATTATAATTTTTTTTTAACCAATATCTTTTGCATTATTCATAGCTTTTGGTCAGAATTTTATATATATATCTATATCATAAAAATCAAAGTCTGTCTGTCTGTCTGTCTGTCTGTCTGTCCTCTATAGACTTCCAAACGCCTGAACCGTTTGACCCCAAATTTGGCCCACAGATACATTGGGTGCCCGGGAAGGTTATTGCGAAGTTCCCGTCCCCGCCAGATGTACAGGAGGGGAGGGGGAGGGGAAAGAGAGGCGCCCCATAGAGATGAATGGGAAAATCTCCTCACTGCAAACACAGGTGATATAATTAGCTGCAGCAGACACGGCAGTTGGAGCCTTAGCAACCAATAGGATTACTGCTTTCATTTTCACAGGAAGCAATGGTTGCTAGGGAAGCTGCCTCACAACATCCACAGTAATAACTGGTAGACCCCCTACTCCATCTATACAGTACATGTACACAGGACCCCCTACTCCATCTATACAGTACATGTATATACAGGACCCACTACTCCATCTATACAGTACATGTATACAGGGCCCCCTACTCCATCTATACAGTACATGTATATACAGGACCCCCTATTCCATCTATACAGTACATGTATATACAGGACAACCTACTCCATCTATACAGTACATGTATATACAAGACCCCCTACTCCATCTATACAGTACATGTATACAGGACCCCCTACTCCATCTATACAGTACATGTATATACAGGACCCCCTACTCCATCTATAGAGTACATGTATATACAGGACCCCCTACTCCATCTATACAGTACATGTATACAGGACCCCCTACTCCATCTATACAGTACATGTATATACAGGACCCCCTACTCCATCTATACAGTACATGTATATACAGGACCCCCTACTCCATCTATACAGTACATGTATATACAGGGCCCCCTACTCCATCTATACAGTACATGTATATACAGGACCCCCTACCCCATCCATACAGTACATGTATATACAGGACCCCCTACTCCATCTATACAGTACATGTATATACAGGACCCCCTACCCCATCCATACAGTACATGTATATACAGGACCCCCTACTCCATCTATACAGTACATGTATATACAGGGCCCCCTACTCCATCTATACAGTACATGTATACAGGGCCCCCTACTCCATCTATACAGTACATGTATATACAGGACCCCCTACTCCAACTATACAGTACATGTATATACAGGACCCCTACTCCAACTATACATTACATGTATATACAGGGCCCCCTACTCCATCTATACAGTACATGTATATACAGGACCCCCTACTCCATCTATACAGTACATGTATATACAGGGCCCCCTACTCCATCTATACAGTACAGGTATATACAGGACCCCCTACTCCATCTATACAGTACATGTATATACAGGACCCCCTACTCCATCTATACAGTACGTGTATATACAGGACCCCCTACTCCATCTATACAGTACATGTATATACAGGACCCCCTACTCCATCTATACAGTACATGTATATACAGGAGCCCCTACTCCATCTATACAGTACATGTATATACAGGACCCCCTACTCCATCTATACAGTACATGTATATACAGGACCCCCTACTCCATCTATACAGTACATGTATATACAGGACCCCCTACTCCATCTATACAGTACAAGTATACAGGATCCCCTACTCTATCTATACAGTACATGTATATACAGGACCCCCTACTCTATCTATACAGTACATGTATATACAGGACCCCCTACTCCAACTATACAGTACATGTATATACAGGGCCCCCTACTCCATCTATACTGTACATATATATACAGGGCCCCCCTACTCCATCTATACAGTACATGTATATACAGGGCCCCCTACTCCATCCATACAGTACATGTATATACAGGACCCCCTACTCCATCTATACAGTACATGTATATACAGGACCCCCTACTCCATCTATATAGTACATGTATATACAGGACCCCCTACTCCATCTATACAGTACATGTATATACAGGCCCCTCTACTCCATCTATACAGTACATGTATATACAGGACCCCCTACTCCATCTATACAGTACATGTATATACAGGACCCCATACGCCAACTATACAGTACATGTATATACAGGACCCCCTACTCCCTCTATACAGTACATGTATATACAGAAACCCCTACTCCATCTATACAGTACATGTATACAGAACCCCATACTCCATCTATACTGTACATGTATACAGGACCCCCTACTCCATCTATACAGTACATGTATATACAGGACCCCCTACTCCATCTATACAGTACATGTATATACAGGACCCCCTACTCCATCTATACAGTACATGTATACAGGGCCCCCTACTCCATCTATACAGTACATGTATATACAGGGCACAACAGATATACCAAACTGTGACTGGGTAACACTGCTACACCAGACCTGACTAATACCGCCATACTGTGCTGGATAACACTGTCATACCAGACCTGACCAATACCGCCATACTGTGACTGGATAACACTGCCAGACCTGACCAATACCGCTATACTGTGACTGGATAACACCACCACACCAGACCTGACCAATACCGCCATACTGTGACTGGATAACACCGCCACACCAGACCTGACCAATACCGCCATACTGGGACTGGATAACACTGCCACACCAGACCTGACCAATACCGCCATACTGTGACTGGATAACACTGCCACACCAGACCTGACCAATACCGCCATACTGTGACTGGATAATACTGCCACACCAGACCTGACCAATACCGCCATACTGTGACTGGATAACACTGTCATACCAGACCTGACCAATACCGCCATGCTGTGCTGGATAACACTGTCATACCAGACCTGACCAATACCGCCATACTGTGTGTGACTGGATAACACTGCCATACCAGACCTGACCAATACCGGCAAACTGTGACTGGGTAACACCGCCACACCAGTCCTGACCAATACCACCATACTGTGACTGGATAACACCATCATATCAGACCTGACCGATACTGCCATACTGTGACTGGATAACACTGCTATACCAGACCTGACCAATACCACCGTACCGTGACGGGATAACACCGCCACACCAGACCTGACCAATACCGCCATACTGTGACTGGATAACACCCCCATACCAGACATAACCAATACCGACACTCTGTGACTGAATAACACTGCCATACGGGTAAATACAACCCTGCAGGTATACAGGACACTACAGGTATACAGGACCCCAAAACTATACACTACAAGTGCACGGGACCTCCACAAAACTATATACTACAGGTATACAGGACCCCAAAACTATATACTACAGGTATACAGGACCTCCTCCAACTATATACTTCAGGTATACAGGACCTCCACCAACTATATACTACAGGTATACAGGACCCCAAACTATACACTACAGGTATACAGGACCCCAAAACTATACACTACAGGTAAACAGGAACTCCACCAACTATATACTACAGGTATATAGGACCCCAAACTATACACTACAGGTATACAAGACCTCAAAACCATACACTACAGGTATACAGGACCTACACCAACTCTATAATACAGGTATACAGCACCTTCACCAACTCTATACTACAAGTATACAGGACCCCAAATATACTATAGGTATACAGGAACTCCACCAGCTATATACTACAGGTATATCGGACCCCAAACTATACACTACAGGTATACAGGGCCTCCACCAACTCTATACTATAGTTATACAGGACCCTCAAACTATTTACTACAGGTATACTGGACCCCCGAACTATATACTACAGGTATACAAGACCTCCACCAATTATACACTACAGGTATCCAGGACCCTCAAACTATAAACTACAGGTATACAAGACCTCCACCAACTATACATTACAGGTATACAGCACCAACTATATACTACAGGTATACAGGACCCCCGAACTATACAGTACAGGTATACAGGACCTTCACCAACTGTACACTGCAGGTATACAGGACCTCCCTCAACTATACACTATAGGTATACAGCCCCCCCAACTATGCACTACAGATATGCGAGACCCCTAAAAACTATACATTGTGGGTATACAGAACCCCTCCAACTAGGCACTACAGGTATACACTAATTCCACTGATTAACTCAGATGAAACAATACCTTTAGCTTGGCCTCCTGGGCACCTTAGAACAAATCTAATTACCACACTGACACTTTATACCCGGGCAGCGCCGGGTACATTTTCTAGTCTATATCATAAAAATCAAAGTCTGTCTGTCTGTCTGTCTGTCCTTCTGTCTGTCTGTCTGTCCTTCTGTCTGTCTGTCTGTCCTCTATAGACTTCCAAACGCCTGAACCGTTTGACCCCAAATTTGGCACACAGATACATTGGGTTCCCGGGAAGGTTATTGCGAAGGTCCCGTCCCCACCAGATGTACAGGAGGGGAGGGGGAGGGGAAAGAGAGGCGCCCCATAGAGATGAATGGGAAAATCTCCTCACTGCAAACACAGGTGATATAATTAGCTGCAGCAGACACGGCAGTTGGAGCCTTAGCAACCAATAGGATTACTGCTTTCATTTTCACAGGGAGCAATGGTTGCTAGGGAAGCTGCCTCACAACATCCACAGTAATAACTGGTAGACCCCCTACTCCATCTATACAGTACATGTATATACAGGGCCCCCTACTCCATCGATACAGTACATGTATACAGGGCCCCCTACTCCATCTATACAGTACATGTATACAGGACCCCCTACTCCATCTATACAGTACATGTATATACAGGGCCCCCTACTCCATCCATACAGAACATGTATATACAGGACCCCCTACTCCATCTATACAGTACATGTATATACAGGGCCCCCTACTCCATCTATACAGTACATGTATATACAGGACCCCCTACTCCATCTATACAGTACATGTATATACAGGACCCCCTACTCCATCTATACAGTACATGTATACAGGGCCCCCTACTCCATCTATACAGTACATGTATACAGGACCCCCTACTCCATCTATACAGTACATGTATATACAGGACCCCCTACTCCATCTATACAGTACATGTATATACAGGACCCCCTACTCCATCTATACAGTACATGTATATACAGGATCCCCTACTCCATCTATACAGTACATGTATATACAGGAGCCCCTACTCCATCTATACAGTACATGTATATACAGGGCCCCCTACTCCATCCATACAGTACATGTATATACAGGACCCCCTACTCCATTTATACAGTACATGTATATACAGGGCCCCCTACCCCATCTATACAGTACATGTATATACAGGACCCCCTACTCCATCTATACAGTACATGTATATACAGGAACCCCTACTCCGTCTTTACAGTACATGTATATACAGGACCCCCTACTCCATCTATATAGTACATGTATATACAGGGCCCCCTACTCCATCTATACAGTACAGGTATATACAGGGCCCCCTACTCCATCTATACAGTACATGTATATACAGGACCCCCTACTCCATCTATACAGTACATGTATATACAGGGCCCCCTACTCCATCTATACAGTACATGTATATACAGGGCCCCCTACTCCATCTATACAGTACAGGTATATACAGGGCCCCCTACTCCATCTATACAGTACATGTATATACAGGACCCCCTACTCCATCTATACAGTACATGTATATACAGGGCCCCCTACTCCATCTATACAGTACATGTATATACAGGGCCCCCTACTCCATCTATACAGTACAGGTATATACAGGGCCCCCTACTCCATCTATACAGTACATGTATATACAGGACCCCCTACTACATCTATACAGTACATGTATATACAGGGCCCCCTACTCCATCTATACAGTACATGTATATACAGGGCCCCCTACTCCATCTATACAGTACAGGTATATACAGGGCCCCCTACTCCATCTATACAGTACATGTATATACAGGACCCCCTACTCCATCTATACAGTATATATATATATATATATATATATACAGGACCCCCTACTCCATCTATACAGTACATGTATATACAGGACCCCCTACTCCATCTATACAGTACAGGTATATACAGGGCCCCCTACTCCATCTATACAGTACATGTATATACAGGACCCCCTACTCCATCTATACAGTACATGTATATACAGGGCCCCCTAGTCCATCTATACAGTACATGTATATACAGGGCCCCCTACTCCATCTATACAGTACAGGTATATACAGGGCCCCCTACTCCATCTATACAGTACATGTATAAACAGGACCCCCTACTCCATCTATACAGTACATGTATATACAGGACCCCCTACTCCATCTATACAGTATATATATATATATATATATATATATATATATATATATATATATATATATATACAGGACCCCCTACTCCATCTATACAGTACATGTATATACAGGACCCCCTACTCCATCTATACAGTACATGTATATACAGGGCCCCCTACTCCATCTATACAGTACATGTATATACAGGGCCCCCTACTCCATCTATACAGTACATGTATATACAGGACCCCCTACTCCATCTATACAGTACATGTATACAGGACCCCCTACTCCAACTATACAGTACATGTATATACAGGAGCCCCTACTCCATTCATACAGTACATGTATATACAGGTCACAACAGGTATACCAAACTGTGACTGGGTAACACTGCTACACCAGACCTGACCAATACCGCCATACTGTGACTGGATAACACTGCCACACCAAACCTGACCAATACCGCCATACTGTGACTGGATAACACTGCCACACCAGACCTGACCAATACCGCCATACTGTGACTGGATAACACTGTCATACCAGACCTGACAAATACCGCCATACTGTGACTGGATACCACTGTCATATAAGACCTGACCAATACCGCCATACTGTGAATGGATAACACTGCCACACCAGACCCGACCAATACCGCTATACTGTGCTGGATAACACTGTCATACCAGACCTGACCAATACCGCCATACTGTGACTGGATAACACTGCCATACCAGACCTGACCAATACCGGCAAACTGTGACTGGGTAACACCGCCACACCAGTCCTGACCAATACCACCATACTGTGACTGGATAACACCATCATATCAGACCTGACCAATACTGCCATACTGTGACTGGATAACACCGCTATACCAGACCTGACCAATACCACCATACCGTGACTGGATAACACTGCCACACCAGACCTGACCAATACCGCCATACTGTGACTGGATAACACCCCCATACCAGACATGACCAATACCGACACACTGTGACTGAATAACACTGCCATACGGGTAAATAAAACCCTGCAGGTATACAGGACACTACAGGTATACAGGACCCCAAAACTATACACTACAAGTGCACAGGACCTCCACAAAACTATATACCACAGGTATACAGGACCCCAAACTTTACACTACAGGTATACAGGACCCCAAAACTATATACTACAGGTATACAGGACCTCCAACTATATACCAGGACCTCCAACTATATACCACCAACTATATACTTCAGGTATACAGGACCTCCACCAACTATATACTACAGATATACAGGACCCCAAACTATACACTACAGGTATACAGGACCCCAAAACTATACACTACAGGTATACAGGAACTCCACCAACTATATACTACAGGTATATAGGACCCCAAACTATACACTAGAGGTATACAGGACCTCAAAACCATACACTACAGGTATACAGGACCTACACCAACTCTATAATACAGGTATACAGCACCTTTACCAACTCTATACTACAAGTATACAGGACCCCAAATATACTACAGGTATACAGGAACTCCACCAGCTATATACTACAGTTAAATAGGACCCCCAACTATACACTACAGGTATACAGGACCTCCACCAACTCTATACTATAGTTATACAGGACCCCCGAACTATATACTACAGGTATACAAGACCTCCACCAATTATACACTACAGGTATCTAGGACCCTTAAACTATAAACTACAGGTATACAAGACCTCCACCAACTATATATTACAGGTATACAGCACCAACTATATACTACAGGTATACAGGACCCCCGAACTATACAGTACAGGTATACAGGACCTTCAACAACTGTACACTGCAGGTATACAGGACCTCCCTCAACTATACACTATAGGTATACAGCCCCCCCAACTATGCACTACAGATATGCGAGACCCCTAAAAACTATACATTGTGGGTATACAGAACCCCTCCAACTATGCACTACAGGTATACACTAATTCCACTGATTAACTCAGATGAAACAATGCCTTTAGCTTTGCCTCCTGGGCACCTTAGAACAAATCTAATTAACACACTGACACTTTATACCCGGGTACATTTTCTAGTATATATATATATATATATATATATATATATATATATATATATATATAAAATAAGTATTTTATTGAATTTTATAAAGTTTAATCAGAATCTTTTTTTTTTTTTTTTTTATCTACACGTGAGGTCACAGTGTGGCTGTTATACTTTCGCAGTGTCTTTAACCCCTTGCCGCAAAATGACGTTTGGGAAACGTAAAGCAGGTAGTTCCCGCAACATGACGTTTCCCAAACGTCATGTGTTCCCTGCCTCCCCCCGCTGTCCCGAGGCGAGATCGGGCAGCGGGAGGAGGCTATGTCAATGCGACCGCAGCGTCTATGGGGATATGTTTGCATTGGGAGGCGATCGGGCGGCGGGAGGGGGCTGTTGCATGTTGCCTCCTCCCGCCGCCACTACAGATCCTCCCCCGGCAGTTCCCTTTCCCCCTCCGGTACTGGCGGATCGCCGCTATTACCGTTATAGCGGCGATCCGCCAGTACCGGCGCCGCCGCTGCATTTCATCTCCCCCCACCGTGAATCCACGGTGGGGGGAGATGAAATAAGTATTAATCAGACCTCAGATCAGCCCCCTTGTGGCCGATCTCTACCCCCCCCCCCTCCCCGGGCGGCCATCAAATCCAAGATGGCCGCCCCCATCGCTGCGAATAAACGATGTTTGTTTGCAGCGATGGAAATAAAAAATGAATGAAAACCCCATGCTCTCCGCCACCGGAGGTAGCGGAGAGCATGGGGCAGTGATCGGGGACCCCCCCTGTGGGGTCCCGGTACAGGCGATCGGCGGTACATACTATATACCGCCGATCGCCTGTTCCCAGTGCTGCCCGGCACTTTTTATCCCCTGTCACCATAAATCATTGGTGACAGGGGATAAAAAGTGTCACCGTGCCCCCCCCCCAAGTCGCCCCCCCACCCCCCCCAGTCACCCCCGTCCCCCAGTCACCCCCCCCTTCCCCACATACGTTACCTGATCCTGGAGCTCCGTCCTCCTCGACGTCCTGACTGCTTCTGATGTGCGCATGCGCGTCAGAAGCAGTTAGCTCTGAAAATTTTAAGTGACAGAGACCAATTTGGTCTCTGTCACTAAACTATGATTACTGTGATAGAAAATATCACAGTAATCATAGTAATACAGTGAAAATGAAAGTGAAAAAAGTACAAGTGAAAAAGTGTAAATGTGAAAAAGTGAAAAACATACAAACAAAATAAAACACACTTTTTATTATAGTAATAATTGCGTTTTACTCCCAGATTACCCGTAACCACCGCAGGTTGCCCATATCCGCCCCAGTTTGCCCGTAACCACCGCAGGTTGCCCGTATCCGCCCCAGTTTGCCCGTAACCGCCGCAGGTTGCCCGTAAACACGCCAGATTACATGTAACCACCGCACGTTGCCCATAACCACCACATCTTGACCGTAACCACCCCAAATTGCCAGTGACCCCCTCCAGATTGCCCGTAACTACCGCACGCTGCCGCTGACCACCGCACGTTGCCATTGACCACCGCACGCTGCCTCTGACCACCGCACGTTGCCTCTAACCACCGCACGTTGCCTCTGACCACCGCACGTTGCCATTGACCACCGCACGTTGCCTCTGACCACCGCACGCTGCCTCTGACCACCGCACGCTGCTTCTGACCACCGCACGTTGCCTCTAACCACCGCACGTTGCCTCTGACCACCGCACGTTGCCTCTAACCACCGCACGTTGCCTCTAACCACCGCACGTTGCCTCTAACCACCGCACGTTGCCTCTGACCACCGCAGGTTGCCCCTGACCACCGCAGGTTGCCCCTAACCACCGCACGTTGCCTCTAACCACCGCACGCTGCCTCTGACCACCGCACGTTGCCTCTAACCACCGCACGTTGCCTCTAACCACCGCACGTTGCCCCTGACCACCGCACGTTGCCTCTGACCACCGCAGGTTGCCTCTAACCACCGCACATTGCCTCTAATCACCGCACATTGCCTCTGACCACCGCACGTTGCCCCTAACCACCGCACGTTGCCTCTAACCACCGCACACAGCCTCTGACCACCGCACGTTGCCTCTAACCACCGCACGTTGCCTCTAACCACCGCACGTTGCCTCTGACCACCGCAGGTTGCCTCTAACCACCGCACGTTGCCTCTAATCACCGCACGTTGCCTCTGACCACCGCACGTTGCCCCTGACCACCGCACGTTGCCCCTGACCACCGCACGTTGCCCCTGACCACCGCACGTTGCCCCTGACCACCGCACGTTGCCTATAACCACCGCACGTTGCCTCTAACCACCCCAAATTGCCAGTGACCCTCTCCAGATTGCCCGTAACCACGCCAGATTACAGGTATCCATCCCAGATTACCTATAAGCACTTCAGTTTATCCGTAACCACCCCACGTTGCCCGTTACCACCCCACGTTGCCCGTAACCACCCCGCGTTGCCCGTAACCACCCCATGTTGCCCGTAACCACCCCAGATTCTCTGCAACCACCCCAGGTTGCCCATAACCACCCCAGGTTGCCCGTGACCACCCCAGGTTGCCCGTGACCACCCCAGGTTGCCTGTGACCACCCCAGGTTGCCCGTAACCACCCCACATTACCTGTAATCTAATTTTTTATTGTATTTTAGTAACTGCGCTATTCTAATAACTATTACTAGCTGCGGTTTTGCTCCAGCAAATTGGCGCTCCCTTCCTTCTGAGCCCGGCTGTGTGCCCATACTGTGGTTTATGCCCACATATGGGGTACCGTTTTACTCAGAAGAAGCTGCGTTACAGATTTTGGGGTACGTTTTCTCTCCTGTTCCTCGTGAAATTAAGAAATTTTAAACTAAACGAACATATTATTGGAAAAATTCGAGTTTTTCATTTTTACTGTCTTATTTTGAATACTTTCCTCTAATACCTGTGGGGTCAAACCGCTCACTGCACCCCAAGATGAATTCTTTCAGGGGTGTACTTTCCTAAATGGGGTGACTTTTGGGGGATTCTATTCTTCTGACACTACAGGGGCACTGCAAACGCACCTGGCACTCAGAAACTTCTTCGGAAAAATCTGCACTGAAAATGCTAATTGGCGCTCCTTCCCTTCTGAGCCCGGCTGTGTGCCCATACAGTGGTTTATGCCCACATATGGGGTACCGTTCTACTCAGGGGAACCTGCGTTACAGATTTGGGCATGCAGCCTCTCCCCTGTTCCTAGTGAAATTGAGAAATTTCAAACTAAACGAACATATTATTGGAAAAATTCTAGTTTTTCAATTTTACTGTCTTATTTTGAATACTTTCCTCTAATACCTTTGGGGTCAAAATGGTCACCACACCCCAAGATGAATTCTTTGAGGGGTGTACTTTCCAAAATGGGGGGACTTTTGGGGGGGTTCTCTTCTGCGGACACTACAGGGGCGCTGCAAACGCACCTGGCGCTCAGAAATTTCTTCAGCAAAATCTGAACTGAAAATGCTAATTGGCGCTCCCTTCTTTCTGAGCCCTCCTGTGTGGCCATGCAGTGGTTTATGCCCACATATGGGGTACCGTTGTATTCAGGAGAACCTTCTTTACAAATTTGGGGGTACTTTTTTTCTCTTTTTCCTCGTGAAATTGATAAATTTCAAACTAAACAAACATATTATTGGAAAAATTCGTGTTTTTCATTTTTACTGTCTAATTTTGAATACTTTCCTCTAATACCTGTGGGGTCAAAATGCTTATCCTACCCCAAGATGATTTCTTTGAGGGGTGTACTTTCGAAAATGGGGTGACTTTTGGGGGGATTCTATTCTGCGGACACTACAGGGGCTCTGCAAATGCACCTGGCGCTCAGAAACTTCTTCAGCAAAATCTGCATTAAAAAAGCTAATTGGCGCTCCTTTACTTCTGAGCCCGGCTGTGTGCCCATACAGTGGTTTACGCCCACATCTGGGGTACCGTTGTATTCAGGAGAACCTGCGTTACAAATTTTGGCATGCTTTTTTTCTCATGTTCCTTTTGAAAATGAGAAACTTTAATCTAAACGTATATATTATTTGAAAATTTAAATTTTCGATTTTTTTACGGCCTAATTGTAAATACTTTCCTCCAGCCCCTGTAGGGTTAAAATGCTCATTATACCCCTAGATTAATTCTTTAAGGTGTATAGTTTCCAAAATGGGGTCACTTATGGGGGTTTTCAGTATACAAGCCTTCTAAATCCATTTAAAAAAAGAACTGGTCCCTAAAAAAAAATCAGTTTTGGAAATTTTCACAAAATGTGATAATTTGCTCATAAATTTCTAAGCCCCGTAACACCCTAAAAAAGTAAAATATGTTTCCCAAATTATGCCAGAATAAAGAGGACATATTGGTAATGTGATTTAGTAACTAATTGATGTGCTATGACTTCCTTTTTTAGAAGCAGAGAATTTCAGAAGTTCATAAAATGCTAAATTTTCAAATTTTTCTTGATATTTTGATGTTTTTCACAAAAAATACACAAAGTAGTGACCAAATTTTGCTACTAATATAAAGTGCCATATGTGACGAAAAAACTATCTCAGAATCGCTAGCATACGTTAAAGCATCACTGAGCTATAAGCGCATAAAGTGAGACAGGTCAGATTTTGAAAAATGAGCCTGGTCATTAAGGCCAAAACAGGCTTTAGAGGCAAGGGGTTAAAAACATCAGTTCAGCGATGTGATCTGAACCACATCTGATCCCTGTTTTTATATTGGTTTTCTAAGCACTCCATTTATTGGTATACATGCATTTGTCTATTCATCTCTACGGAATTTAACATTCTCATTTTTTATAGTATAACAAGTGACTTTGGTGACTCCTAAACTCTTTGTGTTTTTATTGGATGATTTTACTTATGCTTATTATTGGATAGTTTTGATAAAAAATAAAGAATATTTTAATAACTGTGTTGCTTTTTCATTATTGTATGACACGGCTCCATTCATTCTAACGGAGCCGCGTCATACAGGGGAGGGAATTCCCTCCCACTGGGGGCGGCCGGCCTACCTCCAGTGCTTGAGCACCAGCCAGTTCCGGTGCATAGAACGGTGCATCGATCTGTGGGTTCAGCTAAAAGAGGATGTACCTGGTGGTACATCCTCTTTAAGTGTAACATACATACAAGCCATACTAATACAGAAATAAGATATGTGTAATTATATGTGAACATGATATCATGTCATGGATTTGCTGAGTAGCCAGGGTAAAAATCCCCAAACCTTCTTGTATAGTTTATTTGGTCTCAATATTCCCCCCTCCAATAGGAGGAAATACTTTCTAAATACCCATCAATGTGAGACCTGTCGTATGTCCGTCATGCATGATGTGAAAGTGCAGAGATATTAGTAACCCCATTCCTGATATCTTGTATATGTTAGCAAGACCTCATTTTTGAAGGTTGAATTGTGGACCACAAATCCTGTGTTGCATATAGTACAAGTAGCTTAATAAATTAAACTGTTAGAGTAACAGGTAATATACGTAGTATCTGTCGCTTTTGGGGTGAGGGTATTGGCCATGCAGATGCAGGAAATGCAACAATTATGCCCACATTGGAAATTATCCTGATGTTTAATGTCTATTAACATGGGCATGTTTTGTGAAATAAAAAGGCTAGGTGATAGGATAGTCCCCCAAAGTTGGTGCCCATTTGGATATCTCCTTCACCCCTGATTGTAAAGTTTACGTAATACCTTGTTATCCCATCACCCCATTGGGATACAGGAAGATGTCGTAAATCAACATGTTTCATTTTTGAATATGGCTTACTAAATGCCAGTCCCCAGTCTCCGTCCATTAGAGAGTTTGACTCAATATACCAACAATTCCAAATGATTAATGTCCTTAGCAGGTGCATAGACCTAATTGGAAAGGTTAGATGAAAAAAACCGATCTAGAAACTTTGAGGAAAGAATATCAGATTCTCTCTCAAAATCCTCTTCCCTACTGCAATGCCTACACAACTGGGTCCATTACCTAAAGGGCTTATTTTTTGTAACATGCCCCGGATGGCACCAGGTGGCCAAAAGGAGTTCAATACCAGAGCATTCCTTGCTAAACAGGGCAGCCTGAACCCTCCCCCTCTCCAAACTTAGGATCACATCTAAATACTCTATTACCTCCAAACTTAGAGAGACCAAGGGTGTTCTACAGACTTAACAAATTCTACAGATTTAGAGAATAAAGATATATGATTGCACCCAAGGGGACATAAAATATGCTGTGGCAAAGAAGGTGGTAAATACTTGTGATCAAAGTATTTTAGGAGTGATACCTTTATTGGCCAACAAAAAATTGTTAGAATTGTGAGCTTTCGGGATTCAAAAGATCCCTTCGTCAGACAAGTTCACAACTTAATGACTTTCACGACAACATTTTAGGGATGTTACAAGCAAGAAAAGAGTGACATCTGTGAATGGGGGGGGGGGGCTACATACATATATACATCACATAGATAAACCAGGGCACTAAAAAAGGGCTTGTTGTAAATTAAAGCTTATTTAGAGGTCCAAAATTCTTGATCAGTTCAGTCTTATCTGTGGAGTGTGTCCATTAAGTGGGTCATAAATCCAGGTGGCAGGTTTAGTCAGTGTGTTAATGACTGGCCAAGAAGGAATTGTCTCAAATTGTCACTGTACAGGCACAGCAGGACGGAGTATAGAGGAGTGTAAAGCTGTGATGTCACTAGATGCCCAACTAAAATCTGATTGCCATAAATATAAAAATATGGTTAGGCCAAATATATGCCGAATATAAACAAGAGTAATTAGAGTTTTCATTAGGGTTTGAAGTTAATGGTTAATCCATGCTCCCAACAATCACTCAAAGCCCTAATACCGGCTACAATGGGCCTCATGGAGGTGGAAAACAATTGTTCTAAACCTTGAGCAACGAGTGAAAAATTGGCCTCACAGTATTGTCCACATAAAGATAGTCAAAGGGTTTACGATCAAGAACCCTAAGGCTTCCTTTCCATGGGCCGATGGCGGCCTGATCAATAATGTAAACGAGCACCAATCTGCTAGATCGATGCTCGTTTACTGGGCCTATTACATGGCCTGATAATTGCTTAGTGAGGGCTGCAGGGACATCGTTACCAATGTCCTTGCAGCCCTTGCTTTAACATCATACTTTACCTAAACATGTTGCAGGTCTTCTCCTGCCAGTCATTGTCTGAGCGGTCTGTCAGCTAGGGCAGGCTGCACCAAAGCTGCTGCTGCACGCGGGAAGGAAGAAGGGGCGCAGGAGAAGACCTGCAACATCCTTAGGTAAAGTATGGTGCTTGCAAAATCGTTGGTCACCCGCCGCGCATCGCTATTCCACACAGCGATGTGCGGTTGGTGCCCGATGACTTTAGGTTCAAACCTTAATAAACGATCAGCCGATGACACAATCATTGGCTGATCGTTGTCTCTATTCCAGGGAGCGATAATCGGACAAATCGGCCCAATTCGGAATAGGACCCTTAGGTCTTCAAGTTAAGTCAAGTCTTCAAGCAGTACGCAATCCAAACATATTGCCATCGCACTCCAGTTTACGTTAGTAGAATTAATAGAAGTTTTCAAATGAAGTTTGTTATACAGCCAGCCATTCATAAGGACGAGGCCACAACCCTTGTCCACATTCTTAATAACAAGGTCTTCATTCTCTTTCAGTGGCTTAATTGCCACCCATACAGACTAAGAAATATTGATATCTTGTTTATCTTTTTCGGAAAGATCATACTCTACCCACTTTATCTAGGGCCCATAGACACGAGGCCTTTGGTTCAAAATCAAGATCTTGTTGTGAAACCACATCATTACATGGACTGGATTCCACCTTTAAGATCTGCAACCCCAGAGAGGGTCAAACTAGACCGACTATCAAAAATGGGGAAATAGGGTAACTAGTAACTGTATGACGAACCAACAGAACATTTACTAGTGAAAATATAAGCAACAGGCTGATTAGAATCTGTATATTGCTTTTATATCCATCCATTTACTGTGTATATCATAAATATTCCATAATGGCAATCATATATACCTGACACCTATGGTATATATCAGTGCTTGGGACTTTCTATAGCAGGGACTGGTGACGATATTCACCACACAGACAGATTATCCTGACATGACCCTATGATCATCTCATCCTGTTAGAATCTGATATGACTATGACATTGTAGCCTGGGTGACTGGAAGCAGTAATGTGCACCTGGGGATTAGCAGATCGGAAGGCGGAAAGTTATAAAATAATGCCATAATCTGGACATGTGATGTCACCTGATGTGAGTCCAGGTGTTCTTCTCTATTCTACCAGCGCTGAATATATAAGGATTTTACACACACTGAAAAAGCATTGAAAAGTGGAAAACAATCTAATCCAATTTCACAGGTTACAAATGCTAATGCAATGATTATATACCTCTCTCCTCTATCTCTCTCAAAAAAATCATAAAGAAAGTAGTAAAAGACTCATACAAGGGGAAACCCTGCGTGTACAAAATATAATGGGTATGTATGAATATATATATAGATATATATATATATCGTAACCAGCCGGTTATAGGACCAGAGCAGGAACCCCTTTGCAACTTGGATCAGCGCAGAAGTACTATGGCATATACGTGGTGGTATAAGTCGGCTCCATATACTTACAAACGGTATATACCAACCGCAAAGGATATAGTAAAACAATTACTTTTAGTGCAACGCGTTTCGGCCTTCACAAATGTAATAGAGGCCTTTTTCAAGCATCACATGCTTGAAAAAGGCCTCTATTACATTTGTGAAGGCTGAAACGCGTTGCTGTGAAGGCCGAAACCGGCTGGTTACGATATCTGCATATCCTCATCCCACCTTCGGTGGTGATACCCCGGAATAGCTGCGAAGTACAACCATTTATGCCATCAATAGAGTTGTGCCTAATCTTGCACAACTCCTCCAGGTGAGTGGTCCCTTGTAGTTTTCTACTACCACACACTTGGCCTCCTACTACTACACAAGGAAGTGCCCCTCCTCTCTCCCTCTCTCAATATATATATATATATATATATATATATATATATATATATTCATACATACCCATTATATTCTGTACACGCAGGGTTTCCCCATGTACGAGTCTTTTACGTCTTGATTTCTTTAAGATTTTTTTAATTTTTTTACATTTTTTTATGCTGCACCTTATCATGTACAGTGCTCTGGAATCAAGGGCATTATCCGTGAAATCTGTGAAAAATGAGGATCCTATGTCATTATGTCATAGCTCCAGAGGTTGTAGGGAGACCTGGCAGCGCAAACCCCCATTACTTCCTTCTTCTGGCTCTCCGGCGCACAAGTCACCTCACTCATGCGGGGAGAATGAATGCTTGGAGACTCCGCTGGTTCAAGTCAATATGTGTATGCCGGCCCAGGGGGTTGGGGATGGGGATGCACTGGCGGCAGCTGTCCGAGGGGGGGGGGGGGCTTTGCACTATAGCTATGTCCCATGCCTGTAGCTGGGAAGCAGTAAATAGTGGAAGGCACATGGCACAGGAGCTGGTAATACTAAGGTAACAGACTGATTTTCTCTAGACACATGTGGCAATGTGTATGTGGTGCTAGAGAACTACAGTCCCCTATATACACTGTCAGCCTGGTTCTAGAGAACTACAGTCCCCTATATACAATCCCCTTATATACACCATCAGCCTGGTGCTAGAGAACTACAGTCCCCTATATACACTCCCCTATATACACTATCAGCCTAGTGCTAGAGAACTACAGTCCCTATATACACTATCAGCCTAGTGCTAGAGAACTACAGTCCCTATATACCCAGTCAGCCTGGTGCTAGAGAACTACAGTCCCCTATATACACTCCCCTATATACACTATCAGCCTGGTGCTAGAGAACTACAGTCCCTGTATACTCTGTCAGCCTGGTGCTAGAGAACTACAGTCCCAGTATACTCTGTCAGCCTGGTGCTAGAGAACTACAGTCCTCTATATACACTCCCCTATATACACTATCAGCCTGGTGCTAGAGAACTACAGTCCCAGTATACTCTGTCAGCCTGGTGCTAGAGAACTACAGTCCTCTATATACACTCCCCTATATACACTATCAGCCTGGTGCTAGAGAACTACAGTCCCCTATATACACTCCCCTATATACACTATCAGCCTGGTGCTAGAGAACTACAGTCCCTATATACACTATCAGCCTGGTGCTAGAGAACTACAGTCCCTATACACACTGGCAGCCTGGTGCTAGAGAACTACAGTCCCTATATACACTATCAGCCTGGTGCTAGAGAACTACAGTCCCTATACACACTGGCAGCCTGGTGCTAGAGAACTACAGTCCCTATATACACTATCAGCCTGGTGCTAGAGAACTACAGTCCCTATACACACTGGCAGCCTGGTGCTAGAGAACTACAGTCCCTATATACACTGGCAGCCTGGTGCTAGAGAACTACAGTCCCTATACACACTTGCAGCCTGTTGCTAGAGAACTACAGTCCCTATATACACTGGCAGCCTGGTGCTAGAGAACTACAGTCCCTATATACACTATCAGCCTGGTGCTAGAGAACTACAGTCCCTATATACCCCTTCAGCCTGGTGCTAGAGTTACACAACACCTGGACATTAATGAAAAATACGGACATGGATTGACAAATGGATACAATCATGGATGTTTTTTCACATATTTGCCTTGCGGGTTAAAATCATTTACGGGGAGATGTAATATAACATATACAAATATATAAATGGCCCCTACGAGAAATATGGGAAAAGATGTTCCAGGTAAAACCCTGTTAAAAGAAAAGGGGGCACTGCCTCTACCTGGAGAGAAAGGGGCACTGCCTCCACCTCGAGAGACAAGGGGCACTGCCCCCGCCTGGAGAGAAAGGGGCACTGCCACCAACTGGAGAGAAAGGGGCACTGCCACCAACTGGAGAGTCAAGGGGGCACTGCCTCCACCCAGAGAGACAAGGGAGCACAGCCTCCACCCGGAGAGACAAGGGAGCACAGCCTCCGCCCGGAGAGACAAGGGAGCACAGCCTCCGCCCGGAGAGACAAGGGAGCACAGCCTCCGCCCGGAGAGACAAGGGAGCACTGCCTCCGCCCGGAGAGACAAGGGAGCACAGCCTCCGCCCGGAGAGACAAGGGAGCACTGCCTCCGCCTGGAGAGACAAGGGAGCACAGCCTCCGCCCGGAGAGACAAGGGAGCACTGCCTCCGCCTGGAGAGACAAGGGAGCACAGCCTCCGCCCGGAGAGACAAGGGAGCACAGCCTCCGCCCGGAGAGACAAGGGAGCACAGCCTCCGCCTGGAGAGACAAGGGAGCACAGCCTCCGCCCGGAGAGACAAGGGAGCACTGCCTCCGCCTGGAGAAAAGAAAGTTCAATCTCCAGAGGTAACAATACGTCTTCACCATGAGAGCAGTCACCCCAGGATCAGGTCACAGCAAAAACAGTAGAGGGCTTCACTACAGGAGAGAAAAGAGTTTAGACCAAAATAACATAAATGCATATTAATAGAACCTACCCAACATCCGTCCTTCTTCCCTCCCTCCCTCCATCCATCCATCCATCCATCCCCTCCTTGTATATGTATAGAACCTACCCATCAGATATCAGGTATAGAACCTCCCCCTTACCATCATCCCTCCCCCTTCCAATCATCCTTCCCCCTTCCTCTCATTACTCCCCATCATCCCTTCCCATCATCCTTCCCCCTTCCTCTCATCCATCTCCCTTCCTATCATCCATCCCTCTTCCTATCATCCATCCCCTCCTTGGTTGGATCTGATGGACATGTGTCTTTTTTCAACCATACCATTTATATAACTCTGTAACTATGTAAGTATTGTATTATTTATTGCTTTGTTTATTTATTTTTACTTTTTAGAAGTTAGAGACTTTTCATAAAGTTTTTCTTTTTACTGATGAAACTTTCAACATTTGATAGAGAATTCATTGTATAAAGTTCTCCTCCTCGGTGAGCGGCACACAGGGGACGCATGAGGTCACGGCACAAACTTTCTGTAGAGTTTCCATAATCTATTCCCTTCACTGTGCACTCTATATATACTGCACATGTATACAGGCAGTGAGCTTCTGACTCCTTAGATATGTAATGGCCGTGTGCCCCATCACCTCACATAGGATCTCTGTAGGAAAGCTTCCCGGTCTGTAATCCTCGTCTGATTTATTATCCAAGAATGTAAAATTATTCTTATCAGAAAAGAGATGGTTTGGCAGGAACATGATGTAAGTACATGCTGGGGTCTCTGGCTGTAAGAATATAAGGTGAGGGAACCATACACAGTACCTACTAAGGCTCTGGTCACGGCTCTTTTTTTGCATTGTGTTTTGTAGTTTTACTGGTACCAGTTTAGCTAAGATGGAATTTTATTTCTTTAGTTTTCCATTTCTATCATTCACTGTGCAGGATCGGTTTTAATAGTTCAGACAACCAGATATATGACAATACCTAACATGCTCACTCTTTCAATATTGTGGAAAAGTGGGTTTTGTATCCCCCCCCCCCCCCCCCCCCCCCCCCCCCCCCCCCCCCCCCCCTCACACACACACATTTTTTTTTTAAATCACACGGGGGATTATTACAAGCACACATTAGATTGCTTCATCTCCTAGTACAGCCTGGACAGGTTCTATTATGACAGAACTGTTCAGGTTGCATGGAGGCACCAGAAAGCCGGACAGATCAGAGACAACAGAGGAAGAGACAATGGTCAGGACAGGCACACCACCCACCAGAGGCAGTGACAATGATCAGGACAGGCACACCACCCACCAGAGGCAGTGACAATGGTCAGGACGGGCACACCACCCACCAGAGGCACTGACAATGATCAGGACGGGCACACCACCCACCAGAGGCAGTGACAATGGTCAGGACGGGCACACCACCCACCAGAGGCACTGACAATGATCAGGACGGGCACACCACCCACCAGAGGCAGTGATAATGGTCAGGACGGGCACACCACCCACCAGAGGAAGAGACAATGATCAGGACAGGTACACCACCCACCAGAGGCAGTGACAATGGTCAGGACAGGCACACCACCCACCAGAAGCAGTGACAATGATCAGGACAGGCACACCACCCACCAGAGGCACTGACAATGGTGAGGACAGGCACACCACCCACCAGAGGCAGTGACAATGATCAGGACGGGCACACCACCCACCAGAGGCAGTGACAATGGTCAGGACAGGCAGACAACACACCGGAGGCAGTGACAATGATCAGGACAGGCACACCACCCACCAGAGGCAGTGACAATGGTCAGGACAGGCACACCACCCACCAGAGGCAGTAACAATGGTCAGGACAGGCACACCACCCACCAGAGGCAGTGACAATGGTCAGGACAGGCACACCACCCACCATAGGCAGTGATAATGGTCAGGACAGGCACACAACTCACCAGAGGCAGTGACAATGGTCAGGACAGGCACACTACCCACCAGAGGCAGTGACAATGGTGAGGACAGGCACACCACCCACCAGAGGCAGTGACAATGGTCAGGACAGGCACACTACCCACCAGAGGCAGTGACAATGGTCAGGACAGGCACACCACCCACAGAGGATATACTAGGTTTATGTTTTAATGCAATATACAAAGGATATTCTCTGGCTCCAGAGATAATTTTTTTTTGTTTGTTTTTATTATTTATTATTATAATTTATTATGTTTCTATTTATTTTTTTATTATTATTCTTTCAGTAAAATGCATTGACCTGATCTAGTGAAGTTTCTTATCTTGCAGACAAATCGATCTGTGGTCTCTGAGTTTTTCCTCACAGGATTCCAGGGCAGTCACCTGTTAAGAAATTTACTTTTCCTTCTTTTCCTTCTTCTTTTTTGCATAACAATATGTGGGAACCTCTTGATAATATCACTGGTGTTCATCAACAATACCCTCCACACCCCAATGTACTTCTTCATCTCACAGCTTTCCATTAGTGATATCATGTTAACCACAAATGTCATCCCTAGCATGCTCCATATTTTACTTAAAAATGGGGCAACAATTTCCCTTCCTGGTTGCATCACACAAATATATTTCTTCTGTACCTCCGTATCATCTGAATGTCTCCTCCTCACAGGGATGTCCTATGACAGATATGTGGCCATCTGCAACCCTCTCCGGTACACCTCCATCATGACAAGTCTTCATTGTGTGAAGTTGATCTTGGAGACCTGGGTTGTATGTTTTATCGTTTCGGTCGTGGTCACCATAACATCCTCATTGCTCACCTTTTGTGGGTCCAATATTATTGACCACTTCTTCTGCGACCTTATGCCATTACTAGAGATCGCTTGTTCTGATGCTTTCATTGTTCAGCTGGAGATGTATGTATTAAGTGTTGCTTTAATTATTGTTCCGAGCGTCATCATTATAGACTGTTATGTTTATATTATTGTTGCCATCTTAAGGATCCCATCCAGTACTGGTAGACAGAAAGCCTTCTCCACCTGTAGCTCCCACCTCATTGTGGTCTCCGTATTCTACTGGACTCTTTTCAGTGTATATGTTTTCCCAACAAAGGGAGAATCATCGACCATGAGTAAGCTGCTCTCATTACTTTACACTATGCTCACGCCTTTGCTTAATCCCATTATATACAGTCTGAGAAATAAAGACATCAAAAAAGCCGTACAGCAAACATTTACCTAGACGTCTAATACATGTGTCAGTATATTTCATCTTATTACCCGGATATCATATGATTGTAATATTTTTTATTTGATTGTATTATTTATATGTTCTAAGGTAAATGTTGCCTAGGATATAATCCATGAAGGTGAACAATTCCTAGAGGTTATAGTAAGTTAACATGGTTGGAGAAATAAATGGGCAGAACTGAAGTTTTTCACCCACATAGTGTTAAACTTCCTTTTTCATCACATCAAGGTGCTCAACGGAAAACAGGTCTACTGCTTATGGTCAGTAGTATTAAAGCAACTGGAGACAAGTGAAGGGGGAAAGTGGCCAAGAAATGAATGTATTGCCTAATAACATTTAGAGGCATTAAAGGGGTAGCTCACAAAAAAAAATTGATTAACTTGTGTCAGAAATTGCTGGAGATTTTTAATTTACTTCTATCAAAAAGCTCAAGTCTTCCAGTACTTATCAGCTGGTGTATGTCGTGCAGGAAGTGGTATATTCTTTCCAGTCTGACACAGTGCTCTCTGCTGCCACCTGTGTCCATGTCAGGAACTGTCCAGAGCAGGGGAGATTTTCTATGGGGATTTGCTGCTGCACCTTCTTACTGCACTAGAGTTATGTTGACTTCTCCAGGTGTTACGGTCCTATTAGACAAAGGGTGGTATTCCACGGGCCGACCAGGGCCCGATCTACAATGTAAACGTTTACTGGGCCTATTCCACAGCCGACAATCATTTAGCGAGGGCTGCAGGGACATCGTTACCGATGTCCTTGCAGCCCTTGCTTCATACTTTACTTGTCCAGGCTGCAGGTCTTCTCCTTATCTTGGTCCCACGCCGCAGCAGCTTCGGTGCGGCCTGTCTGAACTGACAGGCCGCTCAGCCAATCACTGGCTGCAGCGGTCCTGGCCAGTGATTGGCTAAGCGATCCATAAGCTCAGACAGGTCACTCCGAAGCTGCTGCATGCAGGACTGGGAGAAGGAGGCAGGAGAAGACCTTTAGCCTGGACTGGTAAAGTATGATGTTTGTGAAATCGTCGGTCTCCCACCGCGCCTGCTATTCCACGTAGCGATTAGCGGGTGGCGACCGATGATTTTAGGTTTGAACCTAAATGAACGATCAGCCGATGACATCATCGTCAGTTGGTTGTTCTCTCTATTCCACGGAGTTATAATCGGTAAATCGGGCCGATTTTGCCTATTATCGCTCTGTGGAATAGACCCCTAAGGGTCCATTTACAAAGAAAAATTATCTGACAGATTATCTGCCAAAGATTTGAAGCCAAAGCCAGGAATGGATCTGAAAAGAGGAAAAATCTCAGGCTTTCCTTTATGACCTGTTCTCTGCTTATAGTTTATTCCTGCCTTTGGCTTCAAATCTTTGGCAGATTTCTGTGGACCCCTATTTTTACTGATTAATGATAAAGGAGATTGTGTATTGTGTGTGTGTGTGTGTGTGTGTGTGTGTGTTTTTTTAACAAATCTGTTTTTAACAAACAAGTACGGGTAAACAAACAGAGCTGTCATCTTTGACTGTATTAGCGGGCACAGCGCTCGGACCATGCCCGCTAATAGCCGCGGCCCCGGGCTACACGCGGCACCCAGGACCGTGGCGGTTCAGAGTGGGGTCGCCGCGCGGCCCCGCTCTGAACACCTCTTGGGGACATATGACGTACGGTACGTCATATGTCCCTAAGTGGTTAAAAAAAAGCCAAGGTGACCAGATCTATAAATAGAAATCATGGGTCCCATTCACCCAACCAGTGATCTCCTTTAGAGATTGTGTATTGTTAACCTGAAATCGCTAACCATATTACACAGAATGATAGTCATTAGTTAGTCATTACTACGAACGTTTACTCCATCTGATCGTGGCAAAAAAAGGAACAATTTGCAATTACATTGAACGATTAGCGAGCGATTAAGAACGACTTTAGGGTCAGATCTAAATCAACATTCAACGACGCACAAACAATTTTCCGATCATTGCCTGCAATTACACAGAACAATTATTGTTTAAATGTAAACAAAATAACAATTTTCAGCACAATAATAGGCTCGTGTAATAGGGCCCTTAGACGAGCAGTGGGAGGATAATTTTGCCTATCTTCTGGCTCATTTGCACCATGCTTTGTGCCTCTAAAGGCAGAGATACATTGGGAAGCTGTCAAAATGACATGGTGATGTATCCAAGCATAAACAGGGGACCCATTAATTCATGGAAGTCCATTCCACTCTGCTGCAGAATTTTTTATTTTTATTTTATTTTATTTTTTTTACAAGGAAAAATGACAGCAGATATACGTGATCTGGCATATTAGTAAAATAAGAGGTGCCCCCCCCCCCCCATCTCCTACGGAGTAATTAACTGCCGGCTCACATTGCAATCCTGTATAGCCAAAGATGAGTCAGCTGTCAATGATTGTGGTTGAGGTAGGACAGCCTAATCTCCACCAACAGGGGTCTACTTGATCTATCATCCTAGATGGTGGCCCTCTACTAACGGACAGTCAATCCCAGTCCAAGTGCAATGGGAGGAATCCATTAGAATCAATGGAGCCATGTGAAGGGGGGTGGGTGAGGAGGGGTGTCATCACACTGGTTGCCTGCCCCCAGTGCTCCGTGCTGGTGCTCGAGGAATAGACTGGCGCGATGCACAGGAACTGAGTGGTGGTTAAAAAAGAGGATTGCGCCACTGGCATCCCCGTACCGGCATCTATCTGTTAAAGGGGAAGTGCGGTGCTAAACAATTATTCAAAAAATAACACACATTACAAAGTTATACAACTTTGTAATGTATGTTATGTATGTGAATGGCCCCCTTCCCTGTGTTTCCCCCCACCCACTCCAGACCCCGAAATGTGATGCACTATACTCACCTGATCCGTGTCAACCCCCGTCCGCCATCTTGGGACAATGATGCCATCTTCGGATGGCCAGCCAAACCGCTCCATCCGTCCCTCATCAGCCCTCTGTCTCCGGAGAGAAGTGATTGCAGCCAACTCGCGCACGCCATCTGTGACTACCTTGGCACTAAGAACCACCCACATGCCTAGTTAAAGGCCATTTACATATAATGCAGGACATTTCAAAGTTAATTTTCAGGGGCAAAAAAGTGCCGGGGGGCTTCATTACACTATCGCTATAGCTTCACAGGCATTTGGCGATAACTGTACATCCTGATGTGAGTGGGGGCTTTCAGAGAGGTGTCGCACAATGACCCCGTTTTGAACTGCTGCGACCCCGAGTGCTATGTGTAGCCCTGGACCGCGGCTATAAGCTGGCACAGTCAGATCGCCGCGTCCACTAATTATACATTTAAATGCAGCTGTCAAAACTGACAGCTGCATTTAAATGTATTGTTTCCCCCTTTCCCTGGTGTCTAGTGGGGGGGATCTCAAAAGTGGTTTTATTAATAAAAAAAATCCCCTTCCCTAATAAAAGTTTGAATCACCCCCCTTTTCAAATTTTATAATAAAAATAAATTAATAAATAAGCAAACATTTTTGCTATTGCTGCATGCGTAATCACCCGAACTATTAAGTTATCACATTTCTGATCTCGCACTACGTAAGCGCGAAAATTTTTTTGTCACATCAAATCCAGAAAAATTTTAATAAAAAGTGATCAAAAAGTCGTATATGCGCAATCAAGGTACCGATAGAAAGTAGAGATCATGGCGCAAAAATTACACCTAACACAGCCCCATAAACCATAGGATAAAAGGGTTATAAGGCTGTGAATACAGCAATTTCAAACACTTTTTTTTTTTAGATTATAATTTTTTAAAAGCTGTTAGATTAAGTAAAAATTATTTAAGTTACATATCGTTGTAATTGTACTATCTTGAGGGTCATATGTAACATGTCAGTTTTACCATAGGGCGATTGGTGTAAACACGACACCCCCCCAAAATGAAAACAAGTTCCTTTTTTTTTTTTTTTCAATTTCACTGCGCATATAATTTATTTCTGTTTTCACAGCATACTTAATGGAAAAATTAAATATGCGATTGTAAAGTATAATTGGTGGCGCAAAAAGTAAGGGCTCGTGTGGGTCTGTAGGTGAATAAATGCAAGAGCTATGGCCTTTTAAGCACGAGGAGGAAAAAAATGAAAACGCCAAAACATATATTAGCCCAGTCCTGAAGGGGTTAAAGGAACAATCTGATTCTATCATGCTTATACTTCTTGTACGTCTACAAAACTTTTAGTGTATTTTAGGTTTTTTTTTGTAAAATTGAACAAGGAAAAAACCAATAATTGCTCCTAATTTCTAGATTCCTCTTTGGACTGAGACCCAGGAGACATAGGAAACAACATAGAGTCCCCATAGAGGTAACGGAGGTGCAGGATATAGTATATATGGATGTATAGGGAGTCACATTATAGTTTTTGCTCTGTGAATGGATCTCAATGTATCTGCTTCTGGCTCATTTCATCTTGGTGATTTATCTCTTCTAACAAGAGCATGGGAATATCCGATGTGAGTACAGGCAGTCATTTCCTTCTTATAGTCAATCAATGGCCATCATTTCTAATGGGAAATGTCAGGAAATCTGATCAGTAAGCATGTCATCCTTGTCTTTCTCTGGAAGGAATATCTATAGAGAAAAAATGCAACCCCTCACATCACTGCTCCTTTTTCATGTGAGATCATGACATCCGCATTTTATTTATTCAATTAAAACAACAGTTTCAGCTCTGACATATGGCACAGGGAAACTGACTGTATCCTAATTCAGGGTATGTTCACACTGAGGAATTGGTGAGGAATTTGAAGTGGAATCCGCTTGAAATTCCAGCCCTAAAATATGAACAGAGCAATGTCCTGTTGTGTTCAATGGGATTTCCGCTTTGTTCTTCACACGACAGAATGTTCTGCCACGGATTCGCTTTCCACCCCAAAAAATTGAAATGTCAATTCTTTGGGCAGATTCCGCTAGTGGAATCATATAGAAGTAGTGTGCACATACCCAAATTCTGCTTAAATCCTGCTCCTATTCTGCCAGAGCTCAATAGGTGAGGAATTATAAGCAGAAAATATTCCTCTTGAATTCCTCACCTATTCCTCAGTGTGCACAAACCCAAAGGCTCCAAACCAGAGTGAAAGAGATAACTGTACCTTTTCCACATTAACCTTCTTCCCCGTCAGCGATTTATGGCAAATTTATAACATTTTCGGTAAACTTAAGACATAACATTTTTATTTGTTCATATACGGAGTAGAATAAGGACTTGTTTCTTGCGGGACCAATAGTACTTTAACCCTTTATATGTTTATTTATTTATTTTTATATGTTTTATTTATATAATGGGAAAGGGGGTGATTTAAACTTTTATTGGGGGAGGGGTTTGGGGGTAGTGTGCTAGTGATTTTAACTTTTTTTTTTAAATACATTTGAAGTCCCTTTGGGGGAGTTGTACGTTGATTACTTTCATTTTATACACTGATCATTGTTATGCTATAGGCATAGCATTGATCAGTGTTATCGGCGCTCTGCTCATTGAGCCTGCCTGTGCAGGCTCAGTGAACAGATCGCCGATCGGACCTCACGGAGGCAGGTGTTTAAGGAGTTAATGGAATGCTGCATCGGTGCGGCCTGTCATTAACGGTGAGGTGCCGACTGCTGATTGCAGCCGGCCCCCACCTGCTATGAAGCGTGCTCCGCTCCGGAGCGCGCTTCATAGTTCAGGACGTACCGGTACGTCCCGGGTCGTCTAGGGGTTAAAGAAACTCTTAATTTAAAAAAAATATCATTCTAAGGCTATCTTACCACTTTAGGGCGTCCGTCTCATAAAATAGACAGCCATGAATAACCATCGTGATCATTGTTAGCAGCCACCTATAATACAAGATGGACAAAGTGGGAACATGGCCTTTGTTTGATGATTCATTTTTAACACCATTATCTGTAGTTTTTATCTTTAAAATGATAGGAGTAGCAATTCTGGCACTTGATATTATTTTGTATGCATGCCGATCTTCAGGATCAGTAAAGGTTTATTTGAATAATTCAGATAATTCTCTATACGGGGATACCAAATACTGTGTGTTATTTATTTAGTTATTATTTTTTAAATCTATTTATACTTTTCCTTTGTTTTATATTTGTAGGAACTATTTATTTATTTGTATATTTATTTGTACACTCTTTAAGTCCTCCCCCCAAGCAACTATAATAAGCAATTTTGCTTATACTGATCAACACTATGTTTTTCCATAACGTTGATCAGTTAGATTCCCAGTTCATCCCATTATTCTCACTCTTTTAAATGCTAAAAAGCAGCACTGGCATATAAAGTTCCCTTCCAGTCCTCATAAAGTATACTATCTATGCCCCCAGAAAATCATCTTGATTGATACTTCAAAATCCATAAAATGCTAGAAATCCACAGCACATCAGTATTAAAATTGTGTAAAAAAAAGTTGTTTACTTTGTTTAAACAGTCCATCCATTACCCTCACGTAGGGACAATATAGTGATTGAAAATGCAGGTACATCCCACAGTGACTCACATGTGACATCTCCTCTCATGAGACTCATTTACTTTCTCCTTTCTCCTCTTTTTAGTCCGGGCCATCATGGCGACTATTGTTAGTCATGACTTGTTCCCGCAGCACCTATTGGACAAATATTTTAGGCCCCACACTTTACTGTCCTTACTCCTATACATACCACATCCATAGTTCCCCAAACATTAATAGTATTATTACAGTAGTATTAGTACTATTACAGACTCACACAGGACCCCATCTCGTCCTCTATGATGTTAATTAGAGAAGAGCGAGTAGTAAAATATTAAAATTTTCAAATATTGAGTTGAGTAGACCCGGGTGCTCGACTAAACAATCAAATATCAAATTAAAGTCTATGGGAGAAAAATGCTCGACACTTGGAAATCAAAATTCAACAACATGGAGGTCACCAAATCCACAATGACACCTCAGGAAATGATGGCAACACCTCTGGAATGCAAACGGGACAGCAGGGGAAGCATGCCTGCATCTAACACGCCAAAGTCGCAGCATTACACCACTATCACAGCCTCTTAACAATAAACTCCAAACACAATATAACCTCTATGTAAAGTTGCAAAAACACCAGGAAACTTTTTTTTCCTCTACCTTAGCATAGACAGAAAGCCACATTTTAAGCAAAACCATTTTCATGGTGTAGGCAAGGAGGTAATAAAACAGCACCCACCGCTAACTGTTATAGTGAGTGAGTGTGAGTGTGATGTGGTCAGGGCCGGCGTTGGGGGGGGGGGGGGGGGGCAAGCAGGGCAAATGCCCAGGGCCTCCATCCCCCAGGGGCCCCCTACTGCAGTTCCAGTAGGAGAGCGTCCTGCAGCGTCTGGGAATGATCCCTGGCTGCTGCTATCAGGGGTCACGCAGAGGTTGCAGGACGCTGCTCGGTGTCTGCTCCATGTGTCTGTAGCTCTCCCTCCCTCCAGCTCCTCTTACTGCACCTGACTTCCTCCTCTGGTGTGGAGCTGTCAGGACGATGGAGGAGAGGGCTGCCGGGTGAGGGTGACAGCCTGCTGCAAGGAACATGAGGGGGATTCACCACTACACCCAGCATGCTAGATGGAGTAAGTATACTGTATATGTAGTCTGTGTATGAATGTAAGTGTATAATGGATGAATGTCCTGTGTGTAGTGTGTGGACTAGATGGTTTGAATCTGTAGAATGTGTTTTCATGGATGTGTGAGTGTGTGTGTATATATATATATATATATATATATATATATATATATATATATATATTAGAAAATGTACCCGGCGCTGCCCGGGTATAAAGTGTCAGTGTCCTGTATACCTGCAGGGTCGTATTTACCATTAGGCACCCATGGTCTGGTGCGTAGGGTAGCACCTTGCAGAGGGGCAGTACCCTCCCGTTCAGACTTGCCAGAAAATCTGGTGTCTTTTCAAGGGGGTTATGGCGGTATTGGTCAGGTCTGGTATAGCGGTGTTATCCAGTCACACTATGGCGGTATTGGTCAGGTCTGGTATGGCAGTGTTATTCAGTCACAGTGTCTCGGTATTGGTCATGTCTGGTATGGCGGTGTTATCCAGTCACAGTATGGCGGTATTGGTCAGGTCTGGTGTGGCGGTGTTCTCCAGTCACAGTGTGGCGGTATTGGTCAGGTCTGGTATAGTGGTGTTATCCAGTCACAGTATGGCAGTATTGGTCAGGTCTGGTATGGCAGTGTTATCCAGTCACAGTATGGCGGTATTGGTCAGGTCTGGTATGACAGTGTTATCCAGTACAGTATGGCGATATTGGTCAGGTCTGGTGTGGCGGTGTTACCCAGTCACAATATGGCGGTATTGGTCAAGTCTGGTATGGCAGTGTTATCCAGTCACAGTGTGGCGGTATTGGTCAGGTCTGGTGTGGCATTGTTATCCAGCACAGTATGACAGTATTGGTCAGGTCTGATGTGGCAGTGTTACCCAGTCACAGTATGGCGGTATTGGTCAGGTCTGGTATGGCAGTGTTATCCAGTCACAGTATGGCAGTATTGGTCAGGTCTGGTATGGAGGTGTTACCCAGTCACAGTATGGCGGTATTGGTCAGGCGTGTTATGACAGTGTTATCCAGCACAGTATGGCGGTATTGGTCAGGTCTGGTATGGCGTTGTTATCCAGCACAGTATGGCAGTATTGGTCAGGTCTGGTGTGGCAGTGTTACCCAGTCACAGTTTGGTATACCTGTAGTGCCCTGCCCTACATGTACTGTATAAATGGAGTAGGGGGTCCTGTATATACATGTACTGTATAGATGGAGTAGGGGGTCCTGTATACATGTCCTGTATAGATGGAGAAGGGGGCCCTGTATACATGTACTGTATAGGTGGAGTAGGGGGTCCTGTATATACATGTACTGTATAGATGGAGTAGGGGGTCCTGTATATACTTGTACTGTATAGATGGAGTAGGGGGTCCTGTATATACATGTACTGTATAGATGGAGTAGGGGGCCCTGTATACATGTACTGTATAGATGGAGTAGGGGGTCTACCAGTTATTACTGTGGATGTTGTGAGGCAGCTTCCCTAGCAACCATTGCTCCCTGTGAAAATGAAAGCAGTAATCCTATTGGTTGCTAGGGCTCCAACTGCCGTGTCTGCTGCAGCTAATTATATCACCTGTGTTTGCAGTGAGGAGATTTTCCCATTCATCTCTATGGGGCGCCACTCTTCCCCCTCCCCCTCCCCTCCTGTACATCTGGAGGGGACGGGACCTTCGCTAAAACCTTCCCAGGCACCCAATGTATCTGTGTGCCAAATTTGGGGTCAAACGGTTCAGGTGTTTGGAAGTCTATTTGGGACAGACAGACAGACAGACAGATTTTTATTTTTATTATATAGACTTGAAAATGTACCTGGCGCTGCCTGGGTATAAAGTGTCAGTGTGGTAATTAGATTTGTTCTAAGGTGCCCAGGAGGCAAAGCTAAAGGTATTTTTTCATCTGAGTTAATCAGTGAAATTAGTGTATACCTGTAGTGCATAGTTGGAGGGGTTCTGTATACCCACAATGTATAAATTTTAGGGGTCTCGCATATCTGTAGTGCATAGTTGGGGTGGCTGTATACCTGTAGTGTATAGTTGGTGGAGGTCTTGTATACCTGTAGTTTATAGTTTGAGGCTCCTGGATACCTGTAGTGTATAATTGGTGGAGGTCTTGTATACCTGTAGTATATAGTTTGGGGGTCTTGTATACCTGTAGTGCATAGTTTGAAGGTCCTGTATAACTGTAGTATAGAGTTGGTGGAGGTCCTGTATACCTGTAGTGTATAGTTTGGGGTCCTATATACCTGTAGTATATAGTTGGTGGAGTTCCTGTATACCTGTAGTATATAGCTTTGGGGTCCTGTATACCTGTAGTAAAGAGTTGGTGAAGGTGCTGTATACCTGTAGTATATAGTTGGTGGAGTTCCTGTATACCTGTAGGGTATAGTTTTGGGGTCCTGTATACCTGTAGTGTATAGTTTGGGGTCCTGTATACCTGTAGTATATAGTTGGTGGAGGTCCTGTATACCTGTAGTGTATAGTTTTGGGGTCCTGTATACCTGTAGTGTAAAGTTTGGGGTCCTGTATACCTGTAGTATATAGTTGGTGGAGGTCCCGTGCACCTGTAGTGTATAGTTTTGGGGTCCTGTATACCTGTAGTGTCCTGTATACCTGCAGGGTCGTATTTACCATTAGGCACCCATGGTCTGGTGCGTAGGGTAGCACCTTGCAGAGGGGCAGTACCCTCCCATTGAGACTTGCCAAAAAAATCTGGTGTCTTTTCGAAGGGGGTATGGCGGTATTGGTCAGGTCTGGTATAGCGGTGTTATCCAGTCACAGTACGGCGGTATTGGTCATGTCTGGTATGGCGGTGTTATCGAGTCACAGTATGGCGGTATTGGTCAGGTCTGGTGTGGCGGAGTTCTCCTGTCACAATGTGGCGGTATTGGTCAGGTCTGGTGTGGCGGTGTTCTCCAGTCACAATGTGGCGGTATTGGTCAGGTCTGGTATAGTGGTGTTATCCAGTCACAGTATGGTGGTATTGGTCAGGTGTGGTATGGCAGTGTTATCCAGTCACAGTATGGCAGTATTGGTCAGGTCTGGTATGGCAATGTTATCCAGTCATAGTATGGCGGTATTGGTCAGGTGTGGTATGGCAGTGTTATCCAGTCACAGTATGGCGGTATTGGTCAGGTGTGGTATGACAGTGTTATCCAGTT